>NW_016201442.1:0-2460 GCF_001687245.7 Rhagoletis zephyria | reverse complement strand
CTGCAGACCAAGACGAAGGCGCTGGACTGTTCCTTTTTTAATTTTTTAAGGTAATTTTTTGCGAGTTTTTAGTTCATCAAAATCCAATCCCTTGTTGTTTTTCTAGTTGGTACTTATTCATTTAATGATTTTTTTTTCATTATTTAAGGTAACTTTCTTCCTGAATAAAAACATCTTTACTTTTTATACATTTTATTAGGAACTTACTCTTAGCTTTTCTCAGTGTAGAGTTTTAATTCTCATATCTTCTTTATTTTAACTATGCACATCAGTCATGTACTTACATAGGATATGTATTCGTACATATTTGATGTTCGTATTTTGATATTCTGAATTTATAAGAGAATGAGTAATCCACCAAGTACTTTCACGCGTAATTAACTGCAATGTAATTAAATTTTGTGGAGAACATATGTACATACATACATATATAACTGTACTTACGCAGATTACAAAAAAAAAAAAACGATGAATAGTTTGTGTGTGTGCATACGCCCTTAGGTATATATAAAGTGTGATTCATTTGAAAGTTGTTACAAACACATACATACCCGTATGCACAATTGGATTTAATGGTGAAATTATTTATGCATTATTAAAAAACCCATTGAAATCAGATAAAAAGATTTGTTTCGATCATACTCGAACTACTGTGAATAATAAAAAATTTCTCCAGTCATCCACAAGTGATGTGGCTAACAAATAATGAAAAATAATTTTGATGTGTTAAAAATTGTTTAGATTTACCCTACAAGGACTGTCTGATATTCACTTTCAGGGTATGGTTGAGCATTAGTGTGGATTTTGTAGGTAGGTTTCTACCTTTTTCGATCTTTTTTCACTTAAAAGGTGTACACATTAGAAATTAGTTAAGAAGCCAAAAAAATAGTAATTCATGTATATAAAAAATGCATCAAAATTATGGCTAATTTCTGGGTGTATTTTAGCTGTTAGAGGAATAAATTTTGTGATTTTCTTATGTGGTTAAAGCCTGTATAGTTGTTTAAGAGATGTTCAATGTGTGCGGGTGTATTTGCCTTTCAAAAGGGGCAGAGGGGACGCTTGGATTTGGTAAGGTAGTGTAGATGGGAAATCTCGGTCTCGCACTAGGTATGACGAAGCTTTTGAGGCGAGCTCTATTTTATGATAAAATGTCTTAAAAAGGATCCTTAATTTATTTAAAACCAACTTTTCACAGACCGACCTCAAAAAAATTTGTCCAATTTCTGTTGTTTTGCATTTCGTTTAAGAAGTTAAACGTAGCAAAAAATTCTTCTTATCTGTATTTCGTGCAACTTTTGCATTTATTGATTCGTCCACAACGAACTGTAGAAGAATTCGTGTTCCCTGCTCAAGCTGATTAAGTGCCTCGGTTAACTCTTTAGGTGTCAACTTCTTTTGAGTAGGTGTCACATGATCTGCACTGCCTGATTCTGTACTATTTTTTTTTAACTCCCTCTTCGAATAAAAACTGAGAGTCCCCGATTTCGCTTCAGCCGTATACCGAGGTAATGTGCGCGAGAGGTATAAAGAGCTACAAGATTTATAAAAAATCGAAAACCTTCAAAAAAAAGGTCATTAATGTTTCAAACTTTTTAATCAGAATTTCTAGTGAATGAAAATGCTGAGCAGCCTCTATTCAATTTACAAATAGGAAGAGGTCATAAAAGCAATGCAATTTGATTTTTGTTTACTTTTAGCTTTTGCCTTAAAAATACTTGGAAGTATCGATTCTTCATTAGAGTATTCTAAATNAAATTTTTTTTGAGGTTGATGTGACCAGAAATTGAACCATGGACCACCCGAGAGGTGGTAGGCACATCTGAGCACTCGGCTATGGAGGCGTGAGCACTACTCAAATCCGAAAAAATTCAAAATAAATGCAATAGGGTATTAAAAACAGTTAAAAAAGACCAAACGTGAAGTTTTCAGTGATTTTAATTTGTTTTACTTTTGATCTAAAAATAATTTGGAACTAATTTTTTTTGCTCTTTTCTAAACAAAATTTATCTTTACTGTTACTGTTTGAAAACATCAAGCTCGACCAATCTATTATTATTATTATTACTATAATTTGTAGTGAAATAAGTTTTTAATTGTTTAGTTAATTCCAGTCTGAATAGTATTTTACATTGAAATACAATAAATGACTGGGAAAACCTATTTTCCCCTTGCAATTGATTAAATTTCTCTGTGTATCAATAATTTTGTATCAAACCATACATAGATACATATTTCGTAATATTTGTTGCAGCTTAACCTTCAACCTACTTACATACATACTTACATATGTACATAAATTTGTTTCGATAGTTCGCTGCGGGTTGCTATGCTTAAAACTAATTGAAAATTTAATATTCATTATGATGTTATTAGCTCTTCACGTCAATTTCGTGGAAAGGAGTCGCAAAGGATATTTGGTTGCTTGGATTCGTAATGGTTAAAGGGTGAGGATGAGAG
>NW_016201441.1:2095-2460 GCF_001687245.7 Rhagoletis zephyria | reverse complement strand
GATGAAATAGCTAATAAGATATGGGCTCTTCTTTCTCTATTTGTTTTTTGTTTTTTTTTTTTTTACTTTTTTTTTGCTTTTACTGGCAGTAGAACGGTATAAAATGCCCTAATTCTGAATCAATACCACACTTGAGTATGTATATGTAAGCGGCTGAAAAGCGAGTAACATCAGAATGAAAATCCACGTGCTATGTGCTTCCAATTTTTCTTTAAGCCATGCAGAGTACACTTTTTAAGCTCAGAGAAAATTTATATATGTATTAGAAAGCGCTAGTCCAAAAGCTCCTAATTTTACAATAAAATGTCCCCTTAAGATCACCTATAACTACGCTGGTATACACAGTACATACATCCAGCTATTTA
>NW_016201441.1:0-2054 GCF_001687245.7 Rhagoletis zephyria | reverse complement strand
CCAAAAAATCTGATTGATTCTAGACCTCAAAGGAAAAGAAATCATTTTCTACGTATTATTCCTCTGGAAAACGAAGCGCTCGATGGACGGAGCCTCTTAAAATTATCCTTGAGATTCATGCAGGATCATTACTATACCAAATGCTAAAATTTGAGTCTTGAGGCAATGAGGTGATAGGTATATATATAACACCATGCGACAGTAAATTTTACACACAAAAAATGAATATATTCGCGAAACTGTTGTTAAATTATAGCAAAACTGCCTACCTGGTTTTCCTTTCTGACGTCAGGATTTTTTTTAAAAGGACTTTGAAATTTTAAAAATGTGATTATTTATTTCAAAAAATTATTTAAAAAATTTAATGCAGTGTAGGATAAAAATAAGGGTATCATATAAAGGAAACAAATCTTTAGAATTATAACTTAATAATTTTTTTGGTGCATAAGGACGAATGGATATGGGAAATGTCCTTAACAAATTTTGTCCTTAAATATCCTTAAAAATTTGAAATATTTTTTTTTTTTATTATTTTTTGAGCCCTGCGTAGCGTACTTGTAATACCTATTCGTGAATTTAAACCAAGAAACTTTATTATTTTTAAATTCTACAGAATTGTTGCTCCCATTTGATACCCATATTGTTATTCTACATTTCACTGATTTTTTTTTTAAATTTTTTAATTAATTAGCCCTTTAAAATTTCCTTTAAAAAGTCCTTTGAAAAGAAATACTGACGTCAGAGTGAAAAACTAAAAACGCAGTTTTAGTATATTTGGCCGATAGTTTCGTGAGGATATCGATTCTTTTGTGTGTTTTGAAATTTTTTGTTTTTGCTGCACGGTGTAATCTGTCTGCACAGGTGGTCAGAATAAAAGCAGGCAGAAAATAAGATTCGAAAGCTGCTTTGCAACTGAACTTCAGAAAACCTACTCAGGTTATAAATGATGATTTCTCAGCTTATGCAAATGTAGTCGCAATAAGAAGACTCCATCCATGTTTTACATCTATACAAAAACATGTTTTCTCACTCACAAGCGGAATACGAGTATCTTCACTATAGCAAGTCAGTGTGAAAAATGTGAGAAACTTACACCAGTGCAAATAAACATACATACATACATGCATATGTAGCATAAAAATATATGCATTAGTAAGTACGTGATTAGAGAGTAGGCAGTTTTATTTATTTAGAGCAATTTATTGTATTAATACTACCGTAATTGATTTGTTCACAATCTAGCAGCAAGCTGAAATTAGCCATTAATGGATATGAGCAGCTCATATAAAATGTGTTCTCTTAAATAGCTGACTCAAAAGCAGGTAAGGTCACATTCGAGGTAGATCTCTAACAGAAATGCAACAAATTCAACACTTCATTAAAGTGCTTGCAACGATGACCTTTCCAACTTCTAACTAAATTAAAGTAATTACTGCACTGTATCTCTACTTGCCTCACAAGCGTTGCCACTTTTGTTAATTGGTTGCATTCGAAAGTACGACTACAATTATAGTTCAACAACTGTAAAATGATTGCGCTCATTNTGAGATGTGTAAGCAAAAAGTAGACAGGTGATGACGATAATGGATATTGTTTTGATGCGTCTTTTAAAGAGAACTTAAAACGAGTTCTAAGACATAGAAAACTATCTAAAGCTGTAAAAATTCACCCTTGCATATACATTAGAGTGGTTCAATTTTTGTATGGGGGGAGGAAATGTCATCCTTGAAAACGGGGCACCCCTTTAATTTTTTCCTTTTGATATTTGCAATATCTGTACCAAATCAGTGGCCGTGAAATGCGCTACTGGATCCCTGTGAAACTGGCAAAAATATTGGTTATTTTTACAAAAAGCTATTGTTGCCATAACAACTGAAGCTTATGAATTTTTTTTAGATAATTTAAATTTGAAATGTCCTTAGGTTGCTTAACCAATTATTTGATTACTATATTTACACAATATATCAGAGTAAAATTTGATCATCATGAGCATCCCCTAAATTTATACCAGCACCTCTTTCGGCAAGAGGAGAAAATTTGAAAGGTTTCCCAAA
>NW_016201440.1:0-2461 GCF_001687245.7 Rhagoletis zephyria | reverse complement strand
ATCCTTTGCCTGTGTGCACTGATGCTTGTCAGCATCAGTCGATGAATGCCGCTGCTGCTGCAGCAAACTTCAGAAAGAGGCGTCTACTTAATCATAAGACTACTCCGCCGCCGCAAGTGTCCTTGTCAGTGGGTCGCCGGCTGATGATGATGATGAGGATGATTGTGCAGGCGGCGGTGATGGCAAATAGGAAATAGAAAAAAGTTTTGATGAACCAACAGTAGAGTAGAAGATGGTGATGAAGCATTGTGCACAGCCCAGGTGAATGGCCAATAATGACAGCCAACAGTGGCTTCTTCTGTACATAAAACTGCCACTGTACATAAACTGTACATTTGGCAATTGAAGGAAACTGTGCAGTGCAATGCCAAGGTTGCAGCGGCACAACAGTGCACAGCTCTGTGATTGGCGTTTAGCTTCAACAGCTTCAAATATGCAAATATAATTTGCTGAAACTTTTGTAATTTTTGTTTTGTTTTGTTTAAAAGATCCTTGAACAATGTTCGGTGCTTTATATTTAGTGCCTGTTTTTTCTTACTTAACACTTTTTTGCTCATTGCCTATTTGAAAGATTTATTTTATACTTGTTCCGTTGACAGTTAACTGCTAACTGGTTTCACTGTCAATGCAAAAAGTATTGTGCTTGGTAAAAGGATGAACGGTTTAATAGCAACTTGAATTTACTGCAATAATAATTGCAAACGAGCTGAAAGTATTTTTGTAGGCAAAACTATTTAAAAGAGCATTGACTCGTTGGCATAAAACAATAAAAGCTGATAAATGGAAGCCAACAATATTGCTGTTGTCTTTTATCAGTCAAAGAAACCAATTTGCCCTTAATTAAAACGAGAACAACAGAGTGCATCAAAATTAAAACGATGATGAAGATTAGTAGACCATACCCAATAATTGTAATTGATTGTAATCAGGAAAGGTGGGAAACCTAAATTAAATTAATGCAGTTAAAGATTTTTATAAAAACAAAAAATACTTTGGGTTTATTAGACACATTTTACATCGTTTTGTTTGCATTGTGCAAACACAAAGTGAGCAACAAATGAGCAGCTGTACAAAGAAGAAGAAACATGAGAGCGCTTTTGCAGTTGCAGTGGCACAGGTGGCAAAAGTACAACAACAGCAAAAAAAAGCTTGAATCATAAAACATGCAAATTTTAAAAGCTGAAAAAAAGTGAAGGTATCAAAAGTGTTTGCTCAATAAGCAAAACAAGGGTTGAGAGTATAGAGAAAGAGAGTTTTCCTGAGATTTAGATGGGCGATTAAAATGTAATAAATAAATGAAAGAACCAAACAGTGTCAATGATAGCTGGGAATGTAAATCACATTGGGATGGACGGGAATGTTCCGGCCCGACTGGTTGTAGCACTGGTAGAAGGTATGCAGCTGAGAAGTGGGCAGCGGCTGATGGGCTAGAAACGATACTGGGCGTTGAGAAACTTCGAGCTGGCTTCGAGGCGGAAATGTCATCATTTGCACTGGCTGACGGTCAATCCGCGGTGGTGGCGGTGGTGAAATGTGATTAGGTGGTTTGGTTTTGGTAGAGCTCAATTCACTTTCCTCCTTTTCTTCGGTTGCCAAACTTGCCTCAGACCAACTGGGCAAGCTGACCAACTCCTTGGTCATGATGACATTGGGAATGCTTTTCCGGTTTAGGTCAAAACGGCCCCGGCGTGGGGAGCAGCAAAACAGCCAACCGCAGAACATGTTTCAATGATTTTAAATCGGATTTTGTCTTCAGTGACACTTGTTTATTCTCTTTCGTTGCGAAGTGTTTGGTAGTGATCACTGTTCTGATCACTGAGTTTTCACTGAATGAGCGAGAGACAGCAGACAGTCCTTAGCAATGGTAGAGTCGATTCTAGCTCGAATTACCTCCTCCTGCTCCTTCTGCTTAGAGCTTGAGCAATCGTAATGGGTCAGAACAACTGGGGAAGGCAATACCGACACAACACTCACTCTCACTTTCACTTTTGCTCTTTCTCTCTTTAGAGCACAGTACTCTCCCCGACTTTAATTGTCTCAGCAGCACTAGTACTAGTAATAGTACTAGTGATCACTTCATTTCCACTGCAGCCATTCACTGCACCGGCAGTGAAATCGCTCTGCTTTGCTTTGGTATGTGTGTGTGTTCTCGTTGTTGTGGGGTGCAATGCTTTTCCCCTCGCTCGGCAGTGTCCCTCCAACTGCCAAGCGACCATCAACAGTTTGTTGTTGTTATGTAAACAAGTCATTAGTCAGTGTGGTAGTGGTGGTGGTGGTAGTAGTAAAGTGAAGAGGGATGCCATTATTTGAAAGAGCACTGCAGAAAAAGTGACATGTTCTCAATGCTGCTTGTTGTGCTGCTAACTTAATTTTGCCAGAAGTGAACTCTGAGCTGCCAAAATATGTAATTTAGCTTGAATTGGTGACTTACAGCGGTTCCAATTGTTCTAGTGGCTGATGA
>NW_016201439.1:0-2461 GCF_001687245.7 Rhagoletis zephyria | reverse complement strand
AGCGCGAATTTCGCTGTGGTGAGTTCGCCGTTCGCCGGCATTGTATTTCCGCTATCACCAAAACGCTTATTGCCAGTGATCGGACTGCAAAAATTCTGTGTGGTAGAATCTGGAAAAAAATGTGGTAGATTTCAAAAAAATGTGGTAGATCTATGGGTTTGGATCAAACTTTGTACAAAAATTNAATTCTGCAAGGTTTCACCTAAATGGCAAACTTTTAAATTTATATATATTTTTTTTTAATAATTAAATAATCAGACGGCGTCTAAATTTCTGACATTTGATTAAACTTTCAACTGTTTCGTCATTCATCTCTGAAAATTTTCTTGCGGCAGCGGCACTACTTTGCAGTAAAACAGCTAACCTCAACATATACTCTGCCGAGTTGTTAAACATACACCATTCCAAAACATTTTTGTGGTCCTTAATCAATCCCCTGATTTGGGAAATAAAAAAATGATTCCGCAAGGAATGTTAAGGAGTAAAAGGAACAACTTCTGTTACACCTTCATATTCAAAACCTTGGTGATTGCCACGGAAGTTATTGAGCAGAAATTTAAAAAGTTACCATATTATTTTTAATAAATTCTTAATGTGAACGGAAAAAATTAAAAAAATCGGAGCATATTTAAGTCAAGCGGAGTAGGGAGTAGATTTTAAATTTAAAAAAGAAATCGGAGTAAATCTACTCCGATCGGAGCAAAGTCCGGACGCTGGCAATGCCTCAGAAACCTTAGATGCACTTAAATTTGCTATTACTTTCACAAAAATCGCCGTTTTTTTAACATTTTCGCAATTAGCTATTTTTTTAAATTAAATGTTTTGCAATTTAACACAATAAAACCGTTTTTCCTGTCGAAAAATTTATTACTGAGAAAATTTACTATTTTACAGTTTATTTTATCATCCCATTCGGCTTTGTTTACTTTTACTTGCGAAATTTTATCGTCGCCGGGAATGCGAAATCTTGTATTATATCATTATTTGTTACCATATACATACATAAGTGTTTAATAGTGTTGGACAATTGTCGCTCCTAAAATTCAGACAATTATGTCAAGCAAAAATAAAACTACTCAAAAACGCGAATATGTGGTAGATTTTAGACCTTGAATGGTGGATGTGGTAGATGCGGTAGTCGCTGGACTAATCCATTTGTTTTTTTTTTTTTTTTGATAATCAGGGTTGCCATTGATTTTTATTGTCGTTCGATAATATTTATAACAAAAAATCAACGATATATGTATTTGTGAAAAATCTGACTACATCTGCCCTACTTTCCTCTTGAAGAAAAACTTCAACACAAAATGTTTCAATCCAGGATAGGCTCAAAAATGGATTGTGACATAGGGTCGTTAATTTCATGAACTGACTTCTAAATTTAAAAGTCTATTCGTTTACCTGATTCGGTCAGAGTTTTCAACTAACTTCCGTTATCACTGCAACCAACAAACTAAGTCCCGGTGAAGAAGACCCGGCAGAATATTAAGATAGCGTCGGCAATGCCTATACAAACACTTGTTTCAGTTTATTTAGCACACAACCTATTGATTTCATATCAGAAGCATACTGATGATCACTCTCATATTCATTAGCCCACTGAGAAACTGAGGCAGGAGAAATCGTCTTGTGTGACAGTCAAGCTGCTATTAAACCTTTGGAAGTCTTTTTAACTTCCTCTAAAATAGCTCTCGAATATAGATATAATCTATGACGAATCGAGAAAGACAGGAAGCGCTAAAAAAATAAAAATAAAAATTAAAGAAAGGAAGTAACGAAATACCAGGTGAGCGAACCCAGTCCGGAAGCGCTTTAAGACTTCACCCGAAATTCTCCCGGCCATATGCATAAAGTTCTTAAAACACTTCCCCGTTACGAGGAGGAGAAGCAACAACTACAATCGCAGAATTTTTGTAGAAGGGGAGCCATCTTTTGAGGCAGTAAGAAAGCACCATAAGCCGACGGACGATTACAACCCTGCTTAAGGTGAAAGGTGAAAGGGAACGGACTGGAAAGAGGGCAAGGCGAACGACTATACATACGGTGACCAGATTTCTGTGGACAAAAATCGGAACATTTTTAAAGCATCTCATCCGACCATACAATTTTGTGTTCAGAATAAAAGGACATAACATAATAATTTAAAACAAAACAAAGAGAAACAACTTGAAAATTATCGCAAAAATTTGCACATACAATATATCATATGCATATAGCTTATATCTTTCATATCCATGAATTTTTTAAGGAAATTATTATTATTTTTTTATAATCTTGCCAAACTCAAGTCAGTGTCGTTTTATTAAAAAAAAAAAGACAACAAACTTAACAAACAATTATGAAAACCTTAAAGAAAATTTAAACAAGAGTGATATAGCGAGAGCATCAGTTTGACAGAATAAAACATAACCAAAGATCATAGAAAATAAGTAAGCTGGCTATGTTTACTGCTCCCTATATT
>NW_016201437.1:0-2461 GCF_001687245.7 Rhagoletis zephyria | reverse complement strand
ATAACTTCTACAGTTTTGGTGTTTCCATTCTCAAATTTTTACAGCTTACACTATAAAGTTTGAAAACTACGCAGGTTGAAAAAAATAAAAATCAAACATGATAAAGTTAATAAAGAAAAAAATAAAAAATAAAAATGCGATTTTTTAATGCAAAAATTTTATTATTTTAATCTATGTCACACTCTCATAGAAAGCCGAGGTAATTACGCACATTTTCATACCTTAACTGATTGTCTGCAACAAATAGTTTATTAACTGCAAACAATTAAAAAAAGATATTTCGACGGGAGTTCAAAATTTCGGGAATTTTTTTTCGAGATTTTCGAATATCATGAAAAAATAAAAAAAGGCATGTTCTTTTTTTCGATAAATAATGTAAAAAAATATTTTTCACCCAAAAACAAAAAATATTGAGGTGTAAATATTGTATGGAATGACCCATATGTAGAAGTAGTCACATTTTTGGATGCATGTCTGCATGTATCAAACTTCGCTTTCCACTCTGGCATCAAAACAAAATCAGAATTTTTTTGTCGCCACAAGCTTTTCTAATTGCTTTTCCCCACAGCTGAAAGCAGAGACAAGCGAGCAAAGATGTGCGCAGTGGGAAAAGGCGGAAATTAAATAGAAAGGATGAGGATAACAAAAACAATGCAAGTAATTTTCTCACTACGATCGCAACCGTAGAAACCATTGTTTTTACAAATTATTTGGTTTTTATGCGACTTTTCGAAGTATGCTGCAAGCGACTATGTTTTTTATTGGTTTTTATTTTGTTTGTGAGAAAATAAATCCTATGAAATTATGATTTTGCCAACTGCAATAATATTACTTGCACGCAATGTGCAAACTGGAAATATTTATAAATTGCCGTAACTTTTGTTGTATAAAATTTTTCTGCAAGAAATGCCTTTGCATTTTAACTATATTTGTGATAAGCAAATGCTATGAGAATAAATTAGATTGCTCGAATCTCTTCGAAATGTTACTGCATACTGATTAGTAAGGTATCAAAAACTCAATACCGTTAACACAAAAAGCCATTAAAAGTTTAAACAGTTACAAACATACGAGGCCTTCAGAGTCACTTTTTGTTTCCATGTATTTACTATGGGCGGATGTGAAATTTTTGAGTGAATTTTTTTTCGGGAAAAACTCAGGATAAGGCAGATTTAATCGGCTTTTTCTTAATTTGAAAATGGAACCGGATTTTTTCCAATCGATATTCTTTCAAATAACTTATAAACCGGGTTTCGAAAAGAGGCGAAAAATCGAATACCCAAGCTTACATAAATACTTTAAATAAATAAGTTAACTTTTAGCAGATGCAAATAATGTATGAAGGTGACAGATAGGTTTGCAGAAACATCCCAATTTATTTGTTCATAAATATATGTATATTTTACATTCACAACTATGGATATAAAAAGTATTGTGTTGTATTGAGAGCGAATCCCAGTTACATATTAACATGAATTCATTGTAACAAATTACTTTTTTTTTTTAAAGCTAATACTCTGTTAATTTACAAACTTTGTTTAACATACAAACTAATAAAAAAGTTTTAAAGAAGAGAAACAAAAGGTTGGGTACTAATATGAATAAACGCCAACTGCATACTGTATATAAGACTTTTATGTAATTAATTAAATCTATGACAAATTCCAGTAATCCAGCAAAAAGCAATTTTAATTTATCTACTTACACACATACATATGTAGCAAATATTTCACGTATGTCAAATATGCCACCTGTGTTCTTACAAAATGCAACGCTCTAAGCTTTTATAAATCCACGCAATTTGAATGCCTAACAAATTTACAACTACATATGTATTTACATACATATACATGTATTTATACATAAATGTATAGCACAGTTGCTGACTGCAGCTCTGACAGGGCTTAAATAGGCGAACCTAATAAAGTTATAAAGATACATTTTTAGCATTTTTTCAGTAGTGCCATTTTAAGTTATTTGGTTATGGCATTCATAAAGAAAACTAGTATTTTTCATGGCAAATGTTACTTACTATGGTTGAGGGTTGCGAGATTTTGAATTAATAATAATAATAATAATAACAATAATAATAATAAATTGGCATTTACAAAATAGTAAAAAAAAGGTGAAATTTCGTAATAAGCAAAAAATTGTAAAAATACGTTACTACAACAAATAGCTTAACAATGTAAAACTTCGTCTCGCCCAAAATTAATTATTGAAACATTTGGTCCAACGCTTTCTCACACAATTCACGTTCTCGTTTGGTTTCGGGGTCGTGAGAACGCATATCCTCCATTGCCACTGAAGAAGTTTTTGTGGCAACAATGATCCGGTTCGATGGTGAATCGTCCTTGAATCTGTATAGTATAGCTGGTGGAAATTTCAAAATGCGGTAATCATTGGCTCACAGAAATCCAATATAAAATTACAATTGCATTTGTAGGCATTTATCAAGAAT
>NW_016201436.1:0-2461 GCF_001687245.7 Rhagoletis zephyria | reverse complement strand
ACTCGAAAACCTCCCTGCTCTTGGTCAACATTTGTTGCCCATTGCGTAACAAAAATCATTGAGAAAGTTGGAAGCCAAAATTGGCTTCATATGGATTCAGCATCAAATCCATCAGATTTAGCTAACAGGGGTACTAGTGCGCAAGAATTGGTAAACTGTTCCTTGTGGTGGGAGGGTCCTTCTTGGTTGCAAGAAGAAAGAGCACAATGGCCCACACAGGAAAAAGACTATAAGATACAAACAGAACAAAAAAGAGTACAGGTTCATGCGACCACGGTAGTCGATATTAGTAATGATATTCTTGAAAGATTTTCCGATCTTCCGAGAGCTTTGAGAGTTCTATCATACGTACTGAGATTCTCCCAATGAACTCGCCGTAACACTAGAGCTTCATTTCAAGCGGAATCTTGTTCGATTTCAGCGGATGAAATCAAAGCAACGACTCAACGCTTAATAATTATCTGCCAGAAGCAGCATTATGGTCAGGAGTACTCATCACTGAGATCGGCAAAATTAATAAGTCCAAAAAGTGNAACGAGCGCCACCCAATTATCCTTCCATATAATAGCAACTTGTCTCGTCTCATAGTCCAGTTCGTTCACAAAGTGTCACTGCATGGTGAGAATCAACTTATGTTGCGCTTGATTAGAACGCAATATTGAATACCTCGAGTCCAGAATATGATCAGGTCGACAATTCACAACTGTAAGATNGAATCTTGTCCCGGAACCCATATATCGACAAGGAAACTATAATTAGGACAGGTGGTCGTCTTGGAAAATCTTTAGATCTCGCTTATAACGACCCACTTATCCTTCCATATAATAGCAACTTGTCTCGTCTCATAGTCCAGTTCGTTCACAAAGTGTCACTGCATAGTGAGAATCAACTTATGTTGCGATCTATGGGCATTTATGGGCATTCTTCCTAAAGAACGTACCACATTTTCACGCGCGTTTACAAATACAGGTGTTGACTTCACCGGACCTTTCGACATTAAAGACTACAACGGACGAGGTTGCAGGATGTCTAAGGGGTACGTATGTCTGTTTGTGTGCTTTGCAACCAAGGCGATCCATTTGGAAGCCACCTCTGATTTAAGCACACAATCATTCTTGGCAGCATTTGCAAGATTCGTGGGGAGGCGAGGTTGCCCAAAAAATGTTTACTCCGACAACGGTACCAACTTTGTCGGAGCTTCGCGATCGTTAAGATCAGAATTTAAAGCCTTTGTGGCCTATGCCCGAAATCACACCATAACAAAATACACCCATCAAATACTTACGTGGCATTTCATTCCCGCCGCAGCTTCCCACATGGGGGGATTGTGGGAGGCGGGAGTCAAAAGTTTTAAATGCCACTTCGCAAAAATCGCTTCAAACTATAAATATACATTCGAAGAATTTACGACCCTTCTATGCAGAGTTGAGTCATGCCTCAACTCGCGACCCCTCAGTCCCTCTTCAAACCAACCTTCAGACTTAGAGCCACTTACTCCAGATCATTTCTTAGTCGGCGGGCACCTTCTTGCTCCTCCTGAAATCGACACTGGGGAACACCGTGCGTCGATTGTGAATCGTTGGCAAAGACTGAGGCTCTACACCATACGTTCTGCAAGAGGTGGAAAACAGAATAACTGTCGGAACTCCAAAAGCGCAATAAGTGAAAATACCCACAAGCCAACTTGAAAAATGGAGACCTCGTTGTTATTAAGGAGGACAACTTACCACCTAACGGAGTTAGATTAGCCGAAGGATCGGATGCGGAAAACGAAATTGATGTTGAAATAAACGCATTCGAAATAGATGAGGACGATAATGATGATGACGAAGAAATCATTGATCAAGGGAATGTGGTTCGATCAGAGGACACATTTCAGCAAGAAGCAAATATAGTTTTTCATGCAAAAGATGGAACAAAATGGGCAAGAGAAGATCCACCAAATGGTCGGATCCGTGCTCATAATATACTTCGACAAGTTAGTTGTGGTCGAGCTAATAAAAATTCAACACCAATTGAAGTGTTCCGCAAATTTTTTACTGATGAAATGAGTTTTATTATATTGCGTGAAACTAATCGCAAAGCAAAATCTGTATATGAAGAATTCAACCGCAAAAACCCAACAAAAAGTCAAAAAGTCTGGAAAGATGTTACAGCTGTTGAATTAGAAGCGTATATCGGTTTACTGATTATGGCAGGTATTACTGGGAATAATTATCAACATGCAAGTCTGCTCTGGAAAACAAATAATCTTCCTATTTTTAGAGCAACTATGTCTCAAGCGTTTTGGTGAAATAAGCCGTTATATCCGATTTGACAATGCCAACTCGCGTGAATACAGATTATTAACAGATCGAGCCACACCAGTGAGCGACATATGGTTGGTTTTGAAAAAAAACTTTGCTCGAAATTATAGACGCATGAATGTATAACCATTGATGAACAATTGTACCCTTACCGT
>NW_016201435.1:0-2461 GCF_001687245.7 Rhagoletis zephyria | reverse complement strand
TAATGCATGAAAATCCTAACCTCAAAAAAATCACCCGTTATTTATAAAATTGTTATGACATTTTGCTTCCTAAGAATTAATAATAATAATAATAGATTGGCGCTTACACATATGTTAGTGTTTGGCCGAGCTTCTCCTCCAACGTGTGGCGTGCGCCTTGATATTGTCACACAAAGCGGAGGGACCTACAATTTTACGCCGACTCCGAACGGTGATTGTATTTTTATGAGAAGCTGTTTTTCATGGCAGAAATACACTCGGAGGTTTGCCATTGCCTGCCGAGGGACGACCGCTGTTAAGAAAAAACCTTTTTTCTATACTTTTTGCGATGTTGCTTTGACCAGGGCTTGAACCCTGGCGTTGCGGAGTGGAAGCGCGCACTGCTTACCACTACACCACAGCGGTTTATAGATATGTGAAAAAGTGCACTCACTTAATTGCATACTTTTTTTTATATACATAGCTCGCGAATCTTAAATTTCTTTTTACAGTAGTGAAGCTATCTTCTACGTAAACGATATTTTCCAACCAGATTAGTAGTTTAGGAGGTAATCATTGGTTCATGGCCAATTTTGCATAAGTAAAAAAAAAAAATATTAAAAAAAGTTACTTTCGGTAAACATATCAACATGAAAGAACCTGTTAACCATGATAAAAGCATTACAAGTTAAATTCATTCTCTCAATTCGTCGGCGGCCATGATTTTTTTTCTGACGTTTGCAAGCATTTTAAAATCATATAAAATTGAGAATAAAAAAAGAAATTGTTCACAATTGTTAAGTAGATAATTATATGATCTACACTTTCGTCCCACATATTTTTATGAGAACCCGTACCGTTTGGTTGAAAAATGCGAAAAAGCTATTTATGTGACCTTTGACCCCGAATAACTGTTTTAGCACACATGGGATAGATGGGGACTTTTGACACTTTATTTCCTATAGTGTACCCAAGGTCTCCACCAAAATTTAGCTGTGTCGGTATTTTGGTTATTTGAAATGTCTATTTTGACCGGACGAAAATATGAAGATAATTTTCAAAAGTGTGTGTTTTTTAACCGACTTCAAAAAAATGGGGTTATCAATTCGTCGGAACATTTATGTAATTTTTTTAATGTACATAAATGGGCGAAACAATTATAGCCGCACCATATTTTGACAAGTTTTAACATATTTTTGTTGTTATGTAAAAGATTCCCATAATAAATTGGTTTAGATTCGATTATTGGAAATTTTTATATGAGAAGTGAAGTCGGTTTTGTTTTTAAAAATTACTTGCTTTGGTTTGAAAAAGTATGTGAACTAATTTAGTTGCAACTTCAAAATTCAACGAAACTTAAAACATATGTATGTATGTATGTATGTACATATGTATATAAAATAATTAACCTACTCACTTAAAATTTTCAATATTATCCAAATTTAGTTCATCTTGAATAACAAGTTTTCTCAGTTCATCATCGGTCAGATCTTGAGGTACAGTGGGAGTTGGAGGAAATAACACGACAATTAAGAAACATATAATGACAATGAATATTTCTGCTATGGTTTTCTTTATGGACCGCAATTCAAATTTAAGATTTTTACGAATAATAGTTTCGATTGAGGCAGGCATTGCAGTCGTCTATTCCGAGCTGAAAATTGTGGCATATCGTAATCTTTATACAGAAAAGTCGAGCTTAATTTCTTTCGTTTTGGTCGTTAATTACTTAATGAGGTTCTAATTTAAAATTTAAATTTAAAGCATTAAATGATTGCCACACAACAAAATGACTGTTAAACAAATTGGAATTCTAAGATTTATTAAGTTCTTTAACTATTTCGTTAAGACAAAAAATATTATGAAGATAGGGTCTCTGTATTACCGTTGTGCTATTGAAGTCGAAATTGAAAGATTGCTTGTTTTTAAGCGAATGAAATAAACTTATAGGTTTTTCTCTCCTAGAACAAGTCGCCATCATCTCAAAATAAAATTTCGATTCGGTCACTGATGCTGTGATTCTCAGATCCAGACTGTGTTGGACCCGGTAAGAAAGTGAATTATTGTGACATGCAATAAATACATATGTACATATCGGAAGATGGAATACTATCGTGTAGCAAAAGTGCAGCAAAAAAGTGTATGGGGTTTAAAGAACTAGGTAGTGACACTTTTTCCGCCTTAACGCTTTATTCAGAGATGTAGGGCTTTTTATATTAACTTAACGATCACTAATGGATAATGGTTCATCATTGTGCTGCTACTTTTTTCATGTAACGAAACTGTTTTATAAAAATTGTTAACATAGTCAATGTAAACAATTCAAATTTTGGACCGGAAGTGGGTTAAAATGACCGGAAGTCCATTTTTATACCCGAGCGCACTTGTGCACAAGGGTATTATAACTTTGTTCACATAACGGTTGTTTGTAACAGGCAAAACGAATCGAGATAGATATAGACAAATGTATACATAAATGATC
>NW_016201434.1:0-2461 GCF_001687245.7 Rhagoletis zephyria | reverse complement strand
GAAAAATTCACTACCTGCTACAACTCTAAAATGAACGAAATCATGTGCTATATTTCCGTAAATACATATTTCTAGAGCATACTAATTATTAGTGGAAAAAAAACAAAAGGTAGGTATAAAGCTGCTGCAATATTGTATCTACATACATACTTCAGGCTAAAAGGCTCACAAGTAAATTTTTTTCGTCTTTACAAGGTCGTAGTAAAACCAACGCTTAGCTATTATTTGATTATTGCTGCACAATTTTTGCTCATTCTGCGCTACTGTTCAGTAAATAACTATGCTCTTACCGGTATAAGTACATGCATATACATAGATACACACATATCTACATACATATGGATGTGTGCATGGATATGAAATGCAGACCTTCGTTTTATTGAGTTTTCTTCTAGTAATACATACGTCCATATATATTCTTATTCTATTTACATGTTTATATTTTTGGTTTCTTATTAATATCCTTATAATGGCGAATCAAAACATTTAAAATAAATAAAAAATTTATATGTATTGTTTTTTCTGCTTTTCTTTACTCTCAGTCTTCACCAGACGCCCACTTTTCTCATTAGTCAATCTTATCCCCACTAAGTTCCATTTATTAGATATAAAAAATAAACGCAATCATTATAATAAAATAACATGCAGATACACCATTATACTGAAAAGTGTACGCTTGGAATATACTTTAACAACACGTATGCATGGACGTAATTTATGTATGTATATGTAGATACATACATATATGTTTCCACCATAATTCATATATTTGTGCATATTCCCACATTCCTTCCAACCGAAAAGCATTTGCTTGCATTACTTACATATACATATGGGTGTTTCCAGCGGAAGGTCCATCACGACAAAAAAAAATAAAAGTTTTATATCTAACGTATTTACGGGCCGATTTGTCTGCTTTTTAAAATATATACTGGCTATGTAAGTAGAATCATGTTTGCATAAAATGGTCTTCCTAGGTGGTGCCAAGGTCGAGATATTTCGAAAAACCGTATTTATGGTCCGATTTGGTTCGAATTTGGCGTATGTGGTTGAAACATAATAAATCATAGATTTCTAATAAATTGACCCTGAATTGGCGCTGAAGTCAAAATATAAAGTATATTCTACATAAAATACATGTTTTATTTGCGTTNAAAGTTAAAGAAAACAAATGGTATTCCTTTTTTGTATCACATTGAAATCGTACGACTGTCACGTGTGCCACCATGGGAATACCCATATGTACATATGTATCTCCCATACAACGTCGTTAAACATTTTTCGCGAAGAGTTTATCACGATAAGCTGTTGTGAGTGATCGCGAATGGATTATTTGCATCGTTTTTTTTTTTATTTATGAGAGGCCGACATCGGCAATGCTCGGACTTCTCATATTCGAGTGAGAGGAAATTTCTTTGCTTTTTTCGATCGCGAATGAAAAGCAGCGAAAATTTTTTTGTCGATCGCATTCCGAATGTGAGAGATGATACATTTGTTTGCATTTTTCACTCGCGATAAAAGAATGCAAAAATAGACTTGGAATATTATCGNCTCATAATAGAATGAAAACGAATAATCATAAATGAGAATTTCCGAACCCTGATCTACATACAGTATCGGTCATATCTATAGCACGCCATTTCAAAGTGATATTGTGTGCCAGTAATGTTTATTTATTAATTTTTAAGAATTTTCAATTAAAATATAGTTCATTCTCAGACAAACACGATACAAACCCAAGCTTAATAAATTGTAGAAAGCTACAAAAAAGTGCAACAAATTTTCACATAAATTTCAAACTTTTTTCTCGGAAGTGTTAGAATTTTTTTGAGTACACAGTTTTTTAGCCCCATCAATTTTAGTCTGATAATGTGCAAATTTGAAGTGGCTACGAATTACCGTTTATTTTTTAGAATTTTTTTTGTCGCATTGGCTTCCATATAATGAATAAACTCAATTTATTTGTATATGGAAGAAATCCGCAACACCTTTGGCGAAAAAAATTCTAAAAAATCAACGGTAACTTTTAGCCACTTGGAACTTGCACTTTATCAGACTAAAATTGAAGGGGCTAAAAAACTGTGTACTCAAAAAAATTCTAACACTTCCGAGAAAAAAGTTTGAAATTTAGGTCAAGATTTGTTGCACTTTTTTGTGGTTTTCTACAAATTGTTACACTTGGGTTTATATGGGGTTTGTCTGAGAATGAACTGTATTTTAATTGAAAATTCTTAAAAATAAATTAATAAACATAAGTGGCACACAATATCACTTTGAAATGGCGTGCTATAGATATGACCGATACTGTACATATGGGTGTTTCCTGAAAAGTGTCAACCAAGACCAAAAAAATAGAATTTTGCCTGGACAAAGTGTATAGATGCCAATTGATAACTACATATTTTGTCTTTCATCCAGGGTTCGTATTTGCACACACATGCGCAGCACATCCTAACATTTT
>NW_016201433.1:0-2461 GCF_001687245.7 Rhagoletis zephyria | reverse complement strand
AGAGGATTTTAAACCCTTTTTCAATGTACCTAGATTTATTAGCCCTGAAGCAGCATCTTTATTTGCCATATATTTTTCGATTTGATCTTTTGTGAAAGCAGCACATAAATTTTCACTGTAACATCACACATTTGTCGAATATGTTTCCATAACTTGTACTTTGTGCTGGGGATTTTTATCCTCAAAATTTGTTACAAACATTCCTACGCAGAAAAACATGATAAAAACATTAAAATTCTCGACAACAGTGAAATCAACGTCAAATACGTTGAAAAAACCTTTGAAAAGCTAAATACAAGTGAAATTTCTTTCAAAATTTGAATGACAATTATAACGTCTAATTTTCTTTCGTACTCACATATACCCTGTTTTTATACGCAAAATTATAACTNATAAATAAATAAACATAATTTGCAAACAATCATTTTGAAATTCGTTGCTAATTTGCCGATCGCATCTGTAGGTGACCATATTTATGGCAGCCGAATACGGGACAAAAGATAATTTTGCTTTTTTTTCAAAAAAGCTAGAGGATTTTAAACCCTTTTTCAATGTACCTAGATTTATTAGCCCTGAATCAGCATCTTTATTTGCCATATATTTTTCGATTTGATCTTTTGTGAAAGCAGCACATAAATTTTCACTTGTAACATCACACATTTGTCGAATATTTTTCCATAACTTGTACTTTGTGCTGGGGATTTTTATCCTCAAAATTTGTTACAAACATTCCTACGCAGAAAAAGATGATAAAAACATTCGACTACTCTAGAAGCACGAGGCCTCGTTTTCAGACTCGTTTTTCGGCCAAGCATAATGCAGTGAGTATCATTCGGAACGAGCTGAATTGCAAAGCGAACCTTCGAAGGGTTCCACTTCCCTTCCATCTTCGAGAACTTCTTTACTTTAACAACAATCTCAATCAGCAAAATGTTTTTTGGTGCAGTTTCGCCTAATGGATATATTAGCCCTTCACAAAATTTGAAAATTGCCTTCATACCACGGCACTTTGGACGAGTAATTGAAAAACCAGCAAGCTTTGCGCATTTCCTGCTTGGTTTTGGAATCCATATACGTAAACAAAGTTTGAAATTTTAAAGAAAAATTTAAACCAAAAACGACAATTCAAAGGCAAAATTCTCGACAACAGTGAAATCAGCTGCTCTACTGCTGCTACCTGCTAAATATGCTTTGCGCAAAACAGAATATTCAACGTCAAATACGTTGAAAAAACCTTTGAAAAGCTAAATACAAGTGAAATTTCTTTCAAAATTTGAATGACAATCATAACGTCTAATTTTCTTTCGTACTCACATATACCCTGTTTTTATACGCAAAATTATAACTTCAGAAGCCATATGTGCTCCTCGATTCGAATCACAAGCGTCCAGATTTAAAAATAAAAACTGTTTCATAAGCATGTAATTTTTATGAGCTTTTAAGTCGCCAAAATACCGAATACGGGACATTAAAATAAATACAGAACATTTGGCGCNTTAAAATAAATACGGAACATTTGGCGCCCCGTATGAAATAAATAAATTACCAGGACAATTGACGAAAAAAGAGGACTGTCCCGTATAATTCAGGACGGATGGTCACCGTAGTTATACGCAATTATAAAACTGAGCGATGGGTATTCCGACGTTATTCGTCGAACAAAACAAATGTGTACAAACAATTAAGTAAAAACAAATTTGGTTTTTATCAACTCTAACTTCCATTGCATTTCCGTGGGTATACAAAAATTGCAAAACAAAGGTGTTGTATCTACTGGAATGCATCGGTTTTATTGAATAAGTTAAAAATAATTTAACTCAAATAAAATAAGGAATATTGNTTGAAAAAACCTTTGAAAAGCTAAATACAAGTGAAATTTCTTTCAAAATTTGAATGACAATCATAACGTCTAATTTTCTTTCGTACTCACATATACCCTGTTTTTATACGCAAAATTATAACTTCAGAAGCCATATGTGCTCCTCGATTCGAATCACAAGCGTCCAGATTTAAAAATAAAAACTGTTTCATAAGCATGTAATTTTTATGAGCTTTTAAGTCGCCAAAATACCGAATACGGGACATTAAAATAAATACGGAACATTTGGCGCCCCGTATGAAATAAATAAATTACCAGGACAATTGACGAAAAAAGAGGACTGTCCCGTATAATTCAGGACGGATGGTCACCGTAGTTATACGCAATTATAAAACTGAGCGATAGGTATTCCGACGTTATTCGTCGAACAAAACAAATGTGTACAAACAATTAAGTAAAAACGAATTTGGTTTTTATCAACTCTAACTTCCATTGCATTTCCGTGGGTATACAAAAATTGCAAAACAAAGGTGTTGTATCTACTGGAAGGCATCGGTTTTATAATTTAACTCAAATAAAATAAGGAATATTGAAAAAAAATCAGTCTTGAAAAGGAATGAAGGATTCGTATTAAAAGCAAAC
>NW_016201432.1:0-2461 GCF_001687245.7 Rhagoletis zephyria | reverse complement strand
GCAATGTAAGTTTTATGAAAATGTAAATGACTCAGGCATGAACACATAGTTCTCCCTCTTATAAATTAACGAAAAATCAAACCTAAAACCTTTAAGATTAATTTATTCAGTAAAAAACTTGGGATGTATGCAAATGAGTTAATTTTTTAGCTATAGTGTATGAAAATCGCAGTATGTACATTTCTAATGTATGGTCTAGGAAAGAATGTGTCTAGGAAAGAATGTTACTCATACGCCATGTATGAACTATTAATGAAATCATAAATAAGAAATGATTACGCATTTTCATTTGACATTTTGATTTGCAACTTTATTTATCAATCAATTTTCTTCGTTGATAGCTTGATAGGCTTAAACATAAATAGCAAAAGAATTTACAAAAAATCTTTTGTTATTAAATTTTTTTTTGCTGTTCCCAAAAATTCATTTTGTTTCATTTTATTTGAATTCGAATTAAGAAAACCCAATTTTTCCATCATATTTTATTATGNTGAGACAGGCTAATGTACATATACATATATATATATATACGAACTGGAATTCGCCTTGCATACCCGGTAGTAAAAAATTAAATTCCCAAAGGCGCTAACCAATAAATTTTTTATTCTACATGAGAAGCAAAAAACATTATAAAAAGAGTATCAAACACAGGTAGGGCCCTTTAAAAAATGGTATTGCTGCTAACACTTTAAAATTTCGATTGAAGGCATATTTTAATACATCCTACCAAAGTCTGCGAAAAACGCAGTTTCGAAAAATGTATTGGTTAGAGCCTTTGTAAATTAAGGTTGGATGCAAAGTGGGACAGTTGATGATCGACTTAAACAAATTTAAAATAAGATCTGGATTAGCCGCATCAAGAGTGTGTAAAGAATTTTCTTTGGTAATAAATTCTCTCATCGACGTTTTCCGAATTCAAGGAGTTATCGGAAACACTCAAATCTATTATGTATCCTGATGTGACTTCATTTTATAAACTGAACTTGTTTAAATTTGATTGGTTGGAAATCGAAGATTTTGAAATGCAGCCGATTGATTTCCATGGAACACTGCAGTTTAATTCAATATGGACTAAGAGCTTAGTCGAAACAAGGAAATAGTTAAAATCGATTGAATTAGAAAGACCATCCAAGGCCAATATGAGCGCAAAAAATGCTTATACTAAAATTTTGGAAACTAGGAAATCATTCTCGACATACATATAAGGGCCATTCCATTGTGTCTAGTGGGCCATTTTAGTCCAGAATGTGATCAATTGTGAATTTTATGTCGTCGGAACTTATACAACAGTGAAATATATTTTTTAACATAGAACGATAACTAATGCGTAAAATCGCTTTAACAAAAATACCAAGCGATTTATTAGTTTTATGTAACTATCATTTGAATGAATGTGACTTGTGGGACACTGAAAATAACTCTATCTTACCCTTGTGCACTCAAAGATGAATTTTAGCCAAAACACTTAATTTTCACGAACGATGTATTTGTGTTGTAAAATATGAATTATACGCTATCGTTTTCAATAAAAATGAGGTTTATATAATCTTCATAGAAATTAGGGAATATTTAAATTTATGTCGTTTTCCTCTCTTGAATGGAATAATCCTTTAGCTGGCGCTGGCACACAAGGCACACAGAGACATTTAAGAGACGCTTATTTCGTTTTTTTTTTTTTTTAATTTTTCACGATTTAAGTGGGCAATTAGTGTTTCATGACTTCGTTTCGGCACGGCATATTTACATTGAATATTTCTTTGAAAATAATGGCACGTGTATGTAGTATAAAGGTTCGCCGGCCCTGGTCTAGTGCTTCCCAAACTATCGGCTATGTGACAAGCTAAGTTTCCGGCTTATTTTTTCTACTTAAAAATTTACTTCAAAAATACCATACGAAATGAAGACAAACCAAATAACAGAATGACAACACCCTTCCTAAAAAAGTGGGGTAGAACTGTCTTCAAATGGCGATTAGCGACATTTGTTTTCGAAATGTTGCAGTGCAAAGTCAAACAATAAGGACTTCTCTCACTCTGACCCCGAATGAAGGAAGAAAAGAATATTAACACAAACTATTTAGTTATTGTTCTAGCCTCACTAGAACTTTACACCAGTTCGGTACCAGTGGATTTCCCTACAGGTTTTAAACAATATGCTCATACATAGACATACTTTGGAAGCGCTCCAGTGCGGCCCTTGCATTAGAAATTCGAAAATTTACTTGCAAATTTGCACAGATTCTGCAACAGCGGAACAAACTGCTCGCTCCACTGCAATAATAGTGCATTAATTTGTTTTTCATGTTGTTGCCAGTTGTGCGCATCATTCAACGTCTGGCTGATCAGATTTAGGCCAGGAAGGTAGCATCATATCCTCGTACATACATACTTACACGCGGTATGGAAAATCGCTTTTTACTGTTACGGAAACTTCTTGGTTCTCTCCACTAATTTAATGCAGG
>NW_016201431.1:0-2461 GCF_001687245.7 Rhagoletis zephyria | reverse complement strand
GCTAACTCTAGGTTAAGTGCCTAACTGCAGATGGTGCAAACGGCCCTTACTGTCGGGAGAATCGGAATCCGCTGAGAGAATACTTCAGGGATGATTTCTTCTTTCTAACCGTTTATGAAGCTTCCTTTCCATTGGACCAGAATTTTGCGAGAGAATGTGATACATTTATTTATTATAGCCCACCACCGGACTAACTGTTTACAATATACAGCCGATTTTGGAAGATTATGCGGTCTTTGCGGAGTGTATCCCCTGTTTCACATGCACTGCCAATCTATGCAATGCACTGGCATGCGCATGGTTTAAAGCGAGCATTGCTTTTAACTCTTGCAGGTAGACGTGGGATTTTAAGCCAAAAGTCCAACTCTGTATGCATATAGCAGTGATCCGCCTGCTCGTATGTTGGTGAATAACTTTATGATCGCTGCTTATGCCAAAGGCGTCTTCCCCTTGCGAGTTGCAAGCCTTAAGTAAACGGGCGCCACTTGCCCCGGCATCTACGCTGTAGTGTGCGAATACGGGGTTGTTGTCGGTGCATCCACGTAGTCTTCAGCGAGCACTTTTTGCTAGTAATCGCCATCTGAAGGCACGACCCACAAGTGTATCTGCCAGATCCCATTGATACTCTCACCGTTGCTATCACCAGCCAATCAGATATCTTCGCCGTCATTAAGAGCCACTGATACCGCCACCAGTCACTCTATACTGATTAATTTAGCCCAAATTGTCCCAGATTATTATTTTTTTTAGATTTTTTGCTTTCCTCTATATACAGGGTAAAGTAGCTTTAAAGTAAAGAAAATTCCAAAGGATTTATTGATAATATACGCGTATTTTACGTTCAAAGGGTGAGGAGTGAATTTTTGTTGGCAAAAGTAACAAAACATTTCAAACATAAACCCACTTCACATTTTACACAGGCTACTGGTCCTCTGGTTTTACATGCTTCACCAGTACAACGAGGTTTTTTTCAATTTGAATGGGTAAGCGGTGTAGTCACAAGACGATATAAGTGCCAGCGTGGAGACCCCCGAGGCTAGATAGCATCGAGCTGTCAAGTAAAGACTGCACAAAGTATTTGGGAGTAGTCTTGGATAGTGAGCTGTTGTGGAAGCGCAATGTTGTGGAAAGGGTGAAGAAGGTCAGTAACGCCCTCTGTTCATGTCAAAGAATGCTGTGAGTAATGCTTGGAGTCTGTCAGCTGCCCTGATGCATTGGTGCCACATAGCAATAGTCAGACCAATACTGCTTTGTGGCGCTTTGGTGTGGTGGAATGCCGCAAGAAAGTCCTCATACCTCGGGCCAATGCAGAAGTTTCAGCGCTTCGCAGCACTGTGCAAACGAAAGATTTGCAGTTATTACTAGAATGCTTACGGGACATATCCTGATGGCCGCTCATGCACAAGAAATGGGTATCACTAGCGTGGGCGGGAAGTGTCTTGAGCAGGAAACCACTGTCCTGCACTGTCAAAAACACGATTAAAATGCTTGAAAGCCTGCCAATTCGAGAATTTAGAGGACATTTCAAAAATTGAGCTGAAATTACTGAAATTAGAAAAAAAGCGTTGACATCCTTTGTGATATTTCTCTTTTAAAATAGTAAAAACTAGCTCCAACTGGCAACACTAAGAACCTGCTGGTCTTTGTGCGGCTCAACGCCGACCAGATTAACCTAACCTAACGCAGCAATTAGTTAACGTACATATAAGCAATTTTAAGTAAGCGGGTTTCGTTTTACACCCTCCCGCACATGATGTATTTTGCGTTGCCTTATGGCAACACGTGGTCGAATTGGGTTAATAAGGTAAGTGGTGTCTCTGCTCGACTCTGGACTGTCTGGGTACCTATTAACCACGACTTTGACCAAAGTCAGCTCTTAATTTGCTGTGAGTTTATTTTGAGAAATTCTGCATTTTTGCTCGATATTTTCACATACGTACACATATAAAAAGTACACAAGTTATTCGCTTATTACAATGGTCCCAAAACAATTATTTTTTTCGTCTGTATTAAAAGTACAAAACCGCGTATCGTCATTCACACATACGCGGTTTTGCATTTTGTTGATACGCGGTTTTGTACTTTATTAAACGACAATATATGACACACATCGAAACAATTTTATGTATGAATGCTGGTGTATTTTTACCCGTTACGAAACATTTAATTTGTTAAGTAAAAATCGACCATTGTATAACTATACAACTTTCTAATTGACAATCAAAATACTTAGAAGAAAAGCATAATTTTTTATTGTGAAAGAGTTGCGATGATGAGCGCAGGCGTCAATATTTGTATGTAAGTAGCAATTACAGAGGTTGAACAGCTCTTGGATGTCGTGGTGATGAGTCAAGAGTTCAATTCTTTTTGAGATCCAACTCGCACGTCACATTTCGAAATGATCATTTGATGTGAGATATAACGGGTGATTTTTTTGAGGTTAGGATTTTCATGCATTAGT
>NW_016201430.1:0-2461 GCF_001687245.7 Rhagoletis zephyria | reverse complement strand
TTCTACATAAAAACAGAACGGCAACACAAATCAATGAGTATACATTTGTATATACGAGTACGATGATGGCGATGGGATGATGGATATTTAAACAATAGGGTTATTCTCTGAGTCTTGCAAAGCCCTTGCACGGTGCACGGATTGCACGGTTTGCAAAGCTGTCCCATACGAAAACCGGTTTTAACCGTGCAATCCGTGCAATCTGTGCACCATGCAAGGGCTTTGCAAGACTCAGAGAATACCCCTAATGAAACATTTACGGTATCTGCCATTTTTGCCGATTTCTTTAACGTTAATAAAAATTTTTCAGGCTATTTTTGATCAGCATTTTTTAACTTTGTATTTGTTTAAATAAATTAAAATAATGTAGATTTGAGCAACAATAAACGCAATTTCATACACAACTTGTGAAAATGCAAGAAAAATACCAAAAATTATTCATCAAAATTTTCAATCTTTCAATTCGATTTCTTAGAAAAATCTTGAGTACGCAGTTTTGTAGCCCATTAGCCTAATAAAGTGCAAGTGCAACGCCAAGTGAAGCCAAGTTCTTCTCCACCTGGCCTCTCCAACGCAGAGGAGGCCTTTGTCTTCCCCGGTTACATCGGCATCGTGACCCGCGTTGAGTACTTTCAGAGCAGGGGCGTTTCTGTCCATTCGACGTACGACATACCCAAGCGAGAGAAGCCACGGTATTTTAATCCGCCGCATAATGCCTATATCGTTGAAAAGCTCATAATTACATCGTCTGCGGAGTTATGATATTGAAATTTGATGGGCTATAAATCTGCATACCAAAAACCTTTCAAAAATTTCGTATTACAAGGTTTGCAATTCTGGTGAAACTCTGTAGAATTATTCTAATTTTTGCACCAAGTTTAGAATTTGAATGCGTGTATACGGTTTTGTTATAAAATGTTTGTAAAAAAAAGCAATGAAAATAAAAATAGCCACAGCTGGTCAAAATGTAGAGGTGGTATTGTTTTGGCCGTGGGTGTATTTAAAACCAGTTGGAAAATACCTAGCTACCTACTTAGCACATACATGCATACATATGTAGTTAATTATTTATAGTGTACATATACAGTAGAGTGGTCCAAAAAAATAAAGTCGGAGTTTTAGTGCCGGCACACACTAGGATTGATCTATATCGAAAAAAATATACCCCAATTTCTTTATTTTGAAATCAAAAAATAAAAATAGGGAGTGCTCAAAGCGCTCAAAGTTTTCCATGTATTTTATATAGAGAAAAAACATCTTTTCGTAGAAATAGTGTAGAAAATCAATATTTTTGAAAATCAATATTTTTCGATCGGAAAACTTTACTTATCTTCAGAAGACTCCCAGTAAAAATACCCAATTGTTTTGTTAGCAACTTTTTCATGGTAACTATATTTTATAGGTCCTCCAAAGCCCTTAGAAAATGCAATGGGGGGATAAATAAAAAATCTTTAATCATAAAAAATGGTTAAATAAACAATTGGATATTAATACTGGAAGTCTCCTGAAGAGAACCACCGTTTTCCGGTCGAAAAATATTAATTTTCAAGAGTTTTATACCATTTCTACCAAACATTGTTTTTTTTTGAGCACTCCCTAAATATTTTTTTGATTTCAAAATAAAAAAATATGGCTATATTTTTTTCGGTATATAACAATNCAAA
This sequence comes from Rhagoletis zephyria, assembly GCF_001687245.7. Lineage (NCBI taxonomy): Eukaryota > Metazoa > Arthropoda > Insecta > Diptera > Tephritidae > Rhagoletis > Rhagoletis zephyria. Next base: position 797 of record NW_016201430.1, on the reverse strand, counting down.
CATTGTTTTTTTTTGAGCACTCCCTAAATATTTTTTTGATTTCAAAATAAAAAAATATGGCTATATTTTTTTCGGTATATAACAATCCTAGGGGGTGGCGGCATTAAAAATACGACCTTATTTTTTTACATACATCTTTGGACCACTTCAATATACAGGTTTTCATCCATATTATAAATTTATAAACATGTAATTGTAGGTTTTTCTTCAAATCGTTAGAAATCTGAAAAGCCATAAGCGATTAGCCAAAATACTTGAATGCCGTGATATGCTGGTACTGATCAGCTTAAATTAATTGAAAAATTAACCTAACATATATCTACATGCGTACTGTTGTGGTTTTTGCTGTTGAACGAACTATATTTTTATTAAAAAAATAAGAAACATTTTGTATGAAAAGTATAAGAAAATAAAATCTTCAAAGGTCAGGTGGCGCTGACATATATACTCGGAAGTATTGGTTTTATATATTATTTAAACAAAATTGTCCTGGTTATCTCATTATAATTAATGATATTTGTTGTTGTTTTTATCACTAAAAATGAGATTGAAGCTCCTTAAATCGTATTTAAAAGTTATTTTGGGGGAATACCATTGAAAAAAGGGTAATTTTTTAAGGACTTGGGGGGAATTAGCCTTAAAAGAGTTGGCATCGCTGGTTCGGAGCTAGAGCGTAGGGATAAAAAATCCTTTGCTCCGAAGCACAGCTTTGAGTAATTTCATTTATTTACATTCTCATTTTTTACTGAATGCTGCTCCGTCGTACAAGAAAAGACTTCTGCATTGAGAGTTTTAGA
>NW_016201429.1:0-2462 GCF_001687245.7 Rhagoletis zephyria | reverse complement strand
GCGTATCTTCGTAGATCGGTTCAGTGGTCTCAGGCAATCCTCAATGTGTAGAAACACTTCTGCAGCCAAACATGTAGCTTATCTTATTCTCAAGTGTAAGCTGAAGCTTTGTCTGTGTCACTCCTCGCATTTTTCCAAAGTCTTGGGTATATTCAAACGCGAATTATATATTATCAATGGCTACCTCGATTCGAATAACGACCTTATGGATTTTTTTTTACCTTTGACTACAAGTACATGCTTTACACGCTACTTTTTAATTGATGTGTGCGTCTGTCACCCTTTTCAGGATATTTTGAAGAAACGATGTAGCGCTAATCGACTCATACTCGCAGTTCTGGGGGTTCGTGCAGCTGCGTTCTTTTGTGCGAGGAAAATAGTTGATATGTTTTTACATAACCAAACCATGTTTTGGGAGAAATATATTTAGCTGACTTTTTTCTGAGTATAAGGATAAATTTATCTCAGCACATGTTTCGATAACTATAACCAAATCATATAACTATAACCAAATCATGGGTTGAGGAAAATATATTTAGTTGACATAACTTAATTCTTTTCTCAGTGTACTACTCCGTAGGGTCTTGGTTGGTTCTCTGGTCCAAGCAACATTTTAATTAGAAAATGTTTTTTCTAACACCGGTCGTTTTAGCAAAATTGTAAGCACCAAAATATTATATATTATTATCAACCACTCGAATTAATATTTTGTCAGCTATTGCTTAGGTCTCCAACTTTTTATTGTATTGACATTTGTTGCTCATAAATTCAAGCCATCAATTTTGATATAATGCGACAAGTCAAAAAACTCTGTTAGCTGCTAATTTTTGCTAATTTAAAACAGTAGTTAAAAGTAAATGAATAAATTTAGATTTCATATTTGCAGACGTGTGAAATATTTTTTAAATTTTTTTTATTTATTCTGCCTCTTGAAGTCAACTCTAAACAAATAAGTCTTTTGCATACGCAAAAAATGTATAAACAAATGTTATATGTACATTAGACTGCATCCCCCCATACAAAAAAATCGGTACTGTTTTTCCACCGGAATTGTAAAATCTATTATATTTTAATGACTTTGACCGAAATATTTTGAAAAAATTTCAACGGAATCACAAGAACGAGATTTTTGATGCTGTTCTTGAACTTATTTCAACGACTGGTTAAAAAAAAAAAACTTGAACAACTCAGCCTAAACTTTACCGATTCAGACTTATAAGGTATCATTGGAAAGGAAGGAATTTTCCTACCCTTTTTATTTCTTTGCAAATAAGCTCATTCAAAGCCTCAAAGAGAAAGGTAAGACAAAAGAGTCTCATTCCATGTTGAATAAAAATGTGTTGGTATTTGATAAAGAAAAAATTGGGACGTGAATGAGTTTTTCAAGGTATTAGAAAGGGTGAGAAAATATGAAAATATCTTTCCAATTATACCTGACAAGGCTATATCGGTATAGTTTTGGCCCAGTTTATCTTAAACAAATCTTTGAAAAAATATAAAAAACAAAAATGTTTGAATATTTTTATGTAGATTTTTAAAGCTTAAACTGTTTTGTCATCTGAGGGGATTTTTTCCAAAAAAAAATCTTTAAGAAACTATTTTTATTAATAAAAGCCTCCATTTTTGGAGGTATTTTCAAATCGGTCCACCTCACGTAAATCCTAATATTTTGGTGGAATTCATAAAATATAATAAATTTCGTAATACCGGCGGAAAAACGCAACTTTTTTTTGGTGATGCAGTCTAATGTACCTACATACTATGTATGCACATAGGTATGTATGTATGCCTTGTCATTTGCTGTTTCACTTCCTCGGTTCGCTTGCCTTCGCACGCTTATGCAAATAACCAAGAACTCTCGTTTTCATTCAAGTACATTGAGTTGGCAACACCGGTGACATTTTGTAAGCTGGCAAAATTGAGTGCTGCCCATTTTTATAATTTCTTTTTTATTAATTGTTTTCTGTGCTATTCTCATTTCCTTCTACACTTTTTCTTATTATTCGTCTTCTTCGGTTAAATCGTTGCTGCTCCACTCTAAACGGTTTCATTCCAATTCAATCTCTACTTAAACCCAAATATCAGTTCTAACCTAATTTCAGTAGCCTACTTTTATTATATATAGCTGTATGTATATGTACATATATACATACATACATGTATGTAAATATACATGTACATCACTATTTTGTTAACCCCATAAAAGTGAATGTTACTAAGCTCAGTTTGCCTCACAATAATGGTATGTACTCGTATCATCATCACATGTTCAATCGATTGACTGGTTGGTTGGTCGACTTGTCGGTCGTTGCCATGTACTAGCCAGCGCATTTGGTCTACATTCGATTACTTTTATATGTTTATACATACGTACTACATACAAGCGAACATATGATTAGCTTATTTGTGTATGTTTAGTTATATACATATATACTATACATATTAAGGTGATAAAAAAAAAA
>NW_016201428.1:0-2462 GCF_001687245.7 Rhagoletis zephyria | reverse complement strand
CGATTCGCTTTGGCTGTTACAAACAACCGTTATGTGAACAAAATTAACACAAGTTAACACAAGTGCACAAGTGCGCTCGGGTATAAAAATTATGTCGAGGCCTAGCCGCCAAAACAACGTAAGCTACAGTTTTTTTTCAAAATTTTCTTTTTGATGCAGAAATATTCCTAGAGCATCTAGATACATTTCTGCACCAAAAGGAAATTAAAAAAAAAATGTCGCTTACGTTTTTTTTGGCGGTTGGGGCTCGATTTATTTTCAAAAAGCATTTATTTCAAAAAATAACATTATAATTTACTAAAAAAAATTACTTAAAAACAAATGGTCAAACTTTTCAAAACATTTCAAATTCAATAAGAAAGAAAAATTTCGATGGATATTTTAATATACTCCAACTTTTTTGCATGGCACATTTGCCTGCTCTGCAGTACGAAAGAGTTAAAGAGCTTCGCATGGCTCGCTCACTCTGTTCAATATGTTGTTTGTAGCCCACTACCATCCCGCTGTAGCCTCGAGAGAGCTTTCTTCCACCCTCTTTCACCTTTTTTCTCACGCACTTTTCTTTACTCTCTTCTGCTTTACTGAGCGTAGCTTTTAAAACAACGCTCAGTGCGACTAGTGCAATGACTTTTTTTTAGCAGACGCAACTCTAAAAGCAGCACAGCGGCACACCCAAAAGTTGTCACAGATTTTTTAATATGGAAAAAATATGGATATTTATGTATGTTTGTACATATGTGTGTAGAGTAGAAAATGTGCTTGGAGGGGCTTTAAGGAGCTTTGCTTTAATTTAATCTCTAGCGATAGAAAGTTTTATTTTTAAAAAAATTATTATTATTAAACTTTCTTAACTTTTAATAATCGCAAATTCTACTTCAGTTGCGCTCTAGAAAATTTTAATTTCACTTTTCGCTTATTAGTCAACAAAAGTTCATGCATCAGCCGCTTTAGTGCCTGATTTCGATGAACTCATACCTGCAGCAAATGCACAACAACAACCATGGGTAAAAAAAACTCTCCTGCTCCATCCACCCCCTTCCACAAACTGCCAGCTGCCAGTGCCGCCTACAAAACTTAATTAATGCTACACAAGTGCACTTAAAAGCCTCGCTGACAGCCCACTTTTGCAATAACTCTTTGAAAAGCTTAAAAAAAAACATATTTAAAAGCAAACAAATTTCAAAATAGAAGCAAAAATGAAAATAAAAAATGTGCATTCAGGCTTGAAATGGGGGTTGTCCAAAAATGTCCGCAGCGACCAACAAAAAAAAATGTTTGGCGCTACACAAAAAATTCGTACAGAATAAAACGAGAATTCCAAAATAAAGCTTGAAATTAAAGATTTTCAAGTACTTTTGTACTTCGAGTATTTTTTGGGCAAATGTTAATTGAAATGGACGACTGGTCAGTGGCAAGCAGCGGCAGCAGCAGCAGTAGATGCCTGCAACATAAACCGAGTAGCTGGGGCTGGGGCCTTGGGTGTGAGGAGAAGAGCTTTGTTTGTTTGACTGCTTTCAGCAATGCGGGGGAGTGCTTCAACGCTGGCATGGTACAACTGGCTACCATTCCACCACCCACCGCTTAGCAAAGGTAAACAAGCTGCATTTTAATCAAGCCACGTTTCTTCCGTCCGCTTCGCTTGCGTATCCGCCTATGCAAAGGGATTAAGTGTATTTGGGAAAAGGAGGGGAAGGGAGTATTTCAACACCAAATGGATATGCCAGTTGCATACGTAAACAGCGCAGTTAAAGTCGCTTGCAGTGGGCCGCTTGTAGCTCATACAAACATGGCTATGTAGGTACAAAGCGATTTTCCATAGTGGTTTGCATGACTCCCTATAGCCTAGTATGCTTTTGGGCGTTTACACGTACTTTTTTATACGGCTCTTGGTGCCTGTGAGCAGCCTTTGTTTATTTCGGTATTCACTTTAATGCGAAAGTTGCCGATTGTTGTTTTTTATGTTAACAGTATGTCGAAAATACTTTTTAAGCTGTGGAAGAATTGATGTGGAGAAGAGTGCATAACTCTCATCTCGATTGATTTTTTTCCAGTGGTTTAGGCCATTTTCAAATAGATTATCCAATGCAGTTCAGATTTTGCTGAATTTGACAATTTTCGAAATGGTTTCGAAGTCAAAAAGTATCTAGAGCTTTCAGCTTTTTACGCGAATTTTTTGTATTCAAAGGGACAATATAATAATTTTGAAATTAAGGAAAACTTTTAAAAAGCTTATAAAAGCTTTCAAAATTCAAAAAAATGAAATATGGTAAGCAGAAAACAATAAGACCTCTTAAAGAAATCAAAACCCCCAAATAATTTTTCAAATAATTTAGAGTTGTATAACTCCTTAAAAAGTACTTGAAAGACTTTAAAGCTTTCATGCAAATTAAAAATAAAGAGAGCATCGAATTTATATGTATGTATAACAATTGAGCTGCTGGAAAAGTTTTAAAAGAGCTTTA
>NW_016201427.1:0-2462 GCF_001687245.7 Rhagoletis zephyria | reverse complement strand
AGTGGGTGTAGATTTGCGGCTTTTTTTCTGTTTTTGGAATTTACTTATCCATACTTAAACGTGCCTTTTCAAATAGCCAGCAGGCCACGTTTACTGTTACTTTCTCCAGCTTTTTATTACTATTTGTCTAACAGTAAAACAAAGCGTTGAAAGGTAAAATGATGTTTTATAATTTTCCGGTTTTTTAGAAGTATTATCTTTTTTTATTTTTGCCAAAACCATTGAACATAAATAGATGAGATATTGTCAATGATAATAAAATTAAGCAAATAAGGAACATTTTCAATTTATTCATTCGAATATTTTGAAAATAAAGCAAACCTTGCATCGAAATTTACAATTAATTGGTTTTGTTTTACTATAAAGTTAATTTTAAATTCTTAAGGTAAAAGCCACACTTTCTTCAAACAAAAAAAAAAGTAAGTGCGCCTGGGCCGCACTGGAGAAGTGAAACTTACGTTACAGATCTATTTTCTATTTGTCTAATAACCATTTACGTTATTCGGTTTTCCTTTATCTTTATACTCTATCAATAATAAAATCGATAGTAACATCCAACAAAATATCGATAACAAAACCGATAAAAATATCGACAAACAATCGACGACAAATTCGATGAAAATTTCGATTGTAAAACTATAATAATATTAGTAGCAAAACCGATTAAAAATATCGATAACAAAATCGATAAATTATCTACAGCAAAGTCTATAACCAAAATCGATTAGAAAATCGGTAAAATATCGATAACAAAATCGATAAAAATATCGATATTAAAATCGGAAACAATATCGATAACAAAATCGATAGCCAAATTGAAAATTAATAGAAAAGATAACAAAATCGATAAATGATCGATAACAAAATCGATAAATAAACGAAAAAAATGTCGATAACAAAATCGATAAACAATCGATAGCAAAATCGATAACAAAAATGGATTAGAAAATCGGTAAAAAATCGATAACAAAATCGATAAATTATCGATAACAAAATCGATAAATTATCGATAACACTATCGATAACAAAACCGATAACAATATCGGTTATTATATCGATAAGCGCCGAGAATGCCGAAAGTCTCTAAAATCTCAAAATAGTTTTCAGATTTAGTCTCTGTGTCCCTATCTATGTATATCCTTTTCTCTATAATTACCTTTATTTTAATCTTTCTTCTTCTATCTTCATCTTTACTTTTATCGGTATCCTCATTCTCATCTTTTTGTTTATATTTATCTTTGTTTTTACTTTTATGTTTATAATTTTCTTCATCTACATACATATTCCCCTTCACCTTTGCCCTTATATAAATAAAGTGTTTAAATTTACCTTGCATCTTTGTTTTTGTGACCTACAGTGTTACGCCGACACCGAACGGCAATTGTATTTTTATGAGAAGCTCTTGATTTTGGTCGGAAACTGGGCTGATAGACAATTAGTGTTTTAATTTATATATGTAAATAAAATTTAAAAAAACAATGGATTTTTTTAAATAATTATTACTCAGTCCCACATTTTTGCTAGGATGCAGTCTCTTTTAGTTCCAAAGATATAAAATGAATGAAATGATATTATAGTAAAATTGTAAGCCGAAGCTAAAATGGGAAGTCTAAAAAGTGTACGATTTATGAAAGAATAACCCATTTGAAGGTTCTCTATACTAAGGCACATCGTATTCATTAGATTTCTTAATAAAAATCGGCTCAAGAAAATATAGAATTCGGTCATTTTTGCTTTTTACTTTCGGCATGAACAACATAATGAAATGCTTCGTAACTTTCTGGATTTTTCGAAAAGTTTCAGGATATTCACTAAACTTTTTAAGAATATCGGAAATTTTTTGGGGCTTTTCTTTTTTTCAAAAATTTTCGGGGATCTTCGTGGCATATTTTTAGGATATGTCAGTATTATTCCGGCAGTTCGGAGCAGGTTTTCCGTCGGACTTATAAAAATTATTTTATTTTTTATAAATGATAGAAGAGTATTTTTTAAAAGATCTGCACAAAAATTTTGAAAAATTTTATCGACGGACTTAATGAGATTTATGGGGGTGTTTTCAAATCGGTTTAGTTTACGTAATTGTTAACATTTTACCAAAATATTATGGCGGATGTCTTAAAATTTATTCGATTTTATAATTCCGTTAGAAACCATGCAACATTTTTTGGTGAGGCACACTACTTTATGTACATAGTTCAAACAAAATAGTCATTTGATGAAATCTTAAAACCCGATATCTCACATGTAAAGGTTATTTTCGAAAACTCAAAACTCGAGGACATGGGTTTTGTATTATTTCAAAAATTTTCAAGTTGGCTCTTAAAAATCCCAGCCGAATATGTATATATATCAAATTTGGTACAGGTTAGTGAAGTAATTTTTGAGATACACATATTTGATAAAAGTGAAAATTTGGTAAATATCAAATCCGCTTATATAAGATTTTGGGCGCCTACATATTT
>NW_016201424.1:0-2462 GCF_001687245.7 Rhagoletis zephyria | reverse complement strand
TTACTTGGCAAATAGTAGACACTTTCGGCACATTTACAAAAAAAAAAAAAATATGCATATATACATAAAAGAGCTAAGTACTGAGATAACGAGAATGATGTGAACACACCTATCGTATCGACGCTTCTCATATTACTGCCCGATATCAAGAGTGCCTCTATTTAACTCTCTCGCCGATCATTTATTACACAGTGGGTCGCTGAAAGCGAATATGAAGACACTTCCGCATCACTTCGGAATTTTTTCCTAACCTCAAAAAACATGGCGGTTATTATGTACCAGGACCTATTTTTGGGGTTAGGAAAAAATTTCGTCATGATGGAGAAAAACAGACTTCAGATTCGCATCTAGCGTATCAAAATATACTAGGAAAGGATTTTTGATAACTCTTGGCTTTGACGATTCCATCAACAACGTTATTAAAACAAATACAACCAACTTAATTTATTTTCCAAATAAAAGGGATCAACGAACCCCGTTAATCCGTTCGGGATCCCGATTACCGGTACTAGATGCCTTATATAAGAGCCTAAGAGGCAGCAAATTACTTTTTTCAAATATTATGCCCCTTTCGACCTTTGACTGCTACATTAAAGCAATATATAGGTTAAGCACTCGTTCAATGTTCTAATAATTTACAAATTTTTTAAGTAATAAAAACGATGACTAAGGTGATTATAGCTTTTTTAATGTTATTCCTTACATTCGCATTCGCATTACGCGAATTCCCATTCGCATTACGCAAATTCACATTCGCATTACGCAAAATCACACTCGCATTCGCGAATATGAAAAATTCTATATTCGAAACATCCCTAGTGTGTACCTAGTTATTTCAGGTCTTTCAACTCAGCCAGATTATTCTATACACAGTCCTTAGTTGTCCCTCAAATACGCTGACCTTGAGCAAGCTGTTAACATTTATCCGAATGCCATACCTTTGGCCGCTAAGGACCATATGCAACGCAACACACACATATGTATGTATGTATATATGTATGCATGCCTTAATTGATTTTTATAATAAATCTTGTAATTCCAATTCAAATTCTGCTTGCCTTAATGTGTACTCATTTCTTTCAACGCGTAGTAGTCATTTATAATGTTTGTAAGTACATACATACATACAAACAAATTAGTATTTTTTCTTTTTACATGAATGTATATACATACATACATACATACATACATGTAGTAAGATCGCAAGCAAACTCGCTTAATTGAACGTCAATTGCGGCTCATAAAGATAAAATAGCTCAACTACAAACTGAAAAAAAAACTTAAACATAAAATGCAAAACATACCCTGTTCATAGAGTAATCCCTGAAACTCAATTGGATCTGGTAGCAATTATCGATTCTTTTGAGATTTACCGGCTGTATGAGATTCTTAATTTTTCCAAGTTGATTTCACAGCACCGCTACATACATATGGTCATACATACATACATACATTTGTACATATAAAGTGAAAAATTCATTCGTTCTCGTTTTTCAATCTCCAACTTGAACTGCTTTTTTATTCTCATATTTTTTTTTCAATGTACAATATTTGCATTCTCGATTAATTTTCGATTTCTGCTGCATTTCTGATGTGTTTTGCGCTTCTTCGGCCAAAAAACTAACATATGTGTAAGCGCCAATCTATTATTATTATTACATACATACATATATAATATCTACATTAATTTAAATAGATATATGTATATGTACTATGTACTCTCATGGGCGTATGCAGGTATGGGCTAAGGGAGGAGCAAGCCATTAAAACTTTGGGTGTCTTCACATCCATTTCGGTAGTTTTGGTAAACTGCTGGTTGTTCCTCGATAATTTTATCAACCGGGAACGTTCTTTTCAGCTTACTTTTGCTAGTCTGATAAACAGTAATTTACTTAGAAAAAGGTAAAAAGATTATTATCTTTTAATATTTTCTCTAAGTTTGGACTTGAATCTAGGTTTTGGTATGCTTAGCGTTCACAGAGGTTTTGTAGAAAAAATAATAATTTTAACTCTTCAATAAGTCCATAATAAACTGTATGCAATATAAATTCCTTTGCAGGGCTTGGTACAACTCAATTGTTACAATAACAATTCTCATATAAAAATTTAGAAGTACCGTTAATTTCTTCATGATCCAATGATCGGATCTAAGCTAATTTAGTATGGGACCTCCCCGGAAAAAGAATTCCCGAAGTCGGTTAATGTGGCCCAAAATTATGCGGCGGTAACATACCTCAAAAAATATTCCGATGAATTCATAACCTCCTCCTTTTTTTTGAAGTCAGTTAAAAGGAGAAAGATGAATGAGGTAAATTATTATAAATTTAATTACATTGCTGATATTTTGAAAGCTAAATATATGTATAAAATCCACCCACAACAATTTTAACGAGTAAAAAAGCAGTACAAAAATTGTTTTATTGGCGTTCATGGCGGCATAAATACCTTATGCGTCACGCACC
>NW_016201423.1:0-2462 GCF_001687245.7 Rhagoletis zephyria | reverse complement strand
TATTTGACTTGGTCCCAAAACCACTTCTAATTCCTATCAACTAAGCTCTTAGTATTCAAAAAAAAATATAAGCATAATATTTAAAAAAAAAGCGTCTTTAATAATTATTTTAATTATTTACCTGATGTAAAGAACGGGTCGGTTTCGTTGATGATATTTCTCTAAAAAAAAATAACACAAGGGCATTATAATTATTTTCATATAATCAAAACTTTCTTCGCTGGCCAAACTTAAGCAGTTTGTTCTTTTATGTTTTTGTCCGATTTGACCTACATAATTAACATGATTTCCACGTGGCAGTTTTTCCGTGAGAAGTCACCAAGGAACTCTTTTTACTTTTCGCTTGAATTATTATCAAAGTATAGCAAATAATTTGTTTTAAAAATATTCATAATAGCTTTTGCTTTCCTAGAAGCTGAAAGGTTTCCAACAGCTTTCAACTGTCGATTTTCCACTTTATGTATTTGTAATAAGCACAACAAGCTCGTAATTATAACAACGTTATTAAAATCAATTCAATTAAAAATTCATTACAAAAAATCTTAAAGTTCAATGCTTTTCATTTTATGCTATTAATAAGTTGATAATACTTTGCAAGGGTAGAAACTTCGCAAAAAAGCGACTTTCCACAGAGAGGAAAATCAAGCAAGAAAGCACACCTTCCGCATCGACCGCTAATCGATTATATGCGCGCTGGACGATGGCTCTCATAAATACTTTTCCTTCCTCTTCACGGTAATGTGCGGCATTTTAATTTAGTCTGAAGATAGTAGAAATTTTTCGGTCAAATTTGAATTTTTCCTTTTGATAATTACGGCTTTGTGTTGGGCTGAAATAGTGTTTACAAAATTTCAACAGGCTACACTTCAGCCCATCTATCTGTTCAACTTTCAGCTTTTTTACTGCATTCTCATATTACGGGTATATAAGTTTTTATGTATGTATGTGTGTGCGTACGTACACATAAAATGGGCGCTGTTTACCTTAAAACTGTTTTATTTTTTATTTGTTTGTTTGTTTTGTCATAGAAACTGTCAGGATCCTGCTGTTGACCCGTATTAAGTGCATACTTAATCCATCAAAAGGTTGGTCATTTTGTGTTTGTCTCCACATTTTGCTGCGAATTTCTGTTTCAACTTAAAACACTTCTAACGTTTATAAAAAGCTATCAACGTCTATAAATTCGAAAGTAACATGTTAAGTTTTTGTTCAAAATTACTAAGCTTTACCGAGAACTCATTAAGTGCATTTGTATTACCTCATGTACCTCGTACTTATAGAAATCTCAGCAACAACAAAAGCTTCAAAATAATACTCATGTACTGCGCTTTTCTGTCTTCACATTCATGCTTAGTTGGTAGACAAGCATTTTATTTAATTTTCTGGGAATTGTATTAAATTTCTGGAAAACTTTCCAAGATGTTAATAGTAGCAGTTACAAATGCAAAGTCAGAATGATATTGTGGACGAAATAGTAGTATTAGGTATGTATGTATGTATATTAGGGTGGACTAAAAATGACTGTGAAATACTAAAAGTCCGAGGTTAATGCTCTCACCGACTAGAATTTTTCTACAACGAAAACATATACCCTGTTCTTATATTTCGAAATCAAAGCGCTCAAAGTCTGGATCTTCCTTTCCTGTTTTCCTTTATAGTACTACCATTTTGCTTTGAGTTTTTTGCATAAGTTACTTTCCTTTATAAAATATGATTCTAGCTGTCCTTTTGGCGTTGCTGGCAGTAGTTCGAGCTGTTTTGAAACGGCTAAATTTTTCGGGTGTCCTGTACTTCTTCCACCACGAGTAAGCTTGGGTCGGTGGAGTCTTTGCATGCCTATAAATACCGCTGACACTCACAGGCACTTCATCGGGGCCAGTGTTTGGTCTATATGCAGAGCGTCGCCATTGATTTCGTCCGGGAGAAAAGTTCGTATTGGTAGCCGTTTACTTTCGAGCAGAGGTAAACAATTCCGTTTCTATGAAACATGAATGAGCGTACATAAATGATGAATTAATATTTTATCGCAGTATTCTGTTTAATTTTAAGGCTAATTTTTGACCGAATGAGCAACAGGACGGAGCCACTTGCCATACAGGTTTTCAGATAATAGATTTATTGAAAAAGAATTTTGATGCACATGGCATTTGCTCAAATGATCTAGTCCATTGTCCAACAAATTTGTTTCCCTCATTACTTGATGTCATTAGCTTTTTTGAAAAAAACGCCCTAGAAGATAAACTTGTGGACGATATTGCTTGAAACTTTGTTTGAAAGTGGAACTTCCAGAATGCATTAAATCTCATCAGGTCATGGTAGCCACTAACATTCCCCAAAATATTAAATTATATCTCTAATAATGTTATTTCAACTTGAAGCTATGCTCCTGCAAAAAGTCTGTAGATAGTTATTTTGGATATATATATATATATATATATATATATATATATATATATATATAT
>NW_016201422.1:1301-2470 GCF_001687245.7 Rhagoletis zephyria | reverse complement strand
CTCGGTGGTCCGCTCCGGGGACACCATTGCCATACTGACAGCGATGAAGATGGAGCACGTCATAAGGGCTTCTTTTGGTGTTGGGGATGATTCGGGAGAGGCCACCACCACTCGAACCGTCGAGCAGGTCTTCTTCAAGGCGGGCGACAGCGTGGCCAAGGGCGCCAAGTTAGTGCAGTTTACCGAGGTGTAGTGTCTGCGAACTGCTGAACCAGTTGTGACCAGAGTAAAGAGAGGTGGTGGGGATGCTCAAATGTTTTGCTTGTTTTTTTCATTTTAATTTTTTCACTCTAAAACCTGCCCTTTTCAAATATTCAAATTGAAACTCGCTATTCATCGGCGTTGCCATTGAAAATTGAGGAAAGCTGTCAGTTTTTTCTTCTCAAAAAGCAGGACTCGAGAGGATTAGTGCGCTATAAACCGGTTTTGCTTCTCTAGGGCCCTGGAGAGCACTGTGGTGGCGCTTTGCTCGCTGAGTGGTGTCTGTCTGTTTTGTTTTGTTTACAGTCATTTCAGTGGCTCTTCTCGTCACTCTTTTTCATCTGCTGTATCCATCTCCGGAAAATGTCCAATCTTGAAAAGCCGTCTGGAGCTAATGATATGTACGACGATGAGTTGGATTGTGCGTATGAAGAAGGGGAAAATGAAGAAGTGGTGGTGAAAGAAGAAGAAGAAGAAGATTCGGAGACTGATGACCATGCTTTGGAACGTGTTGATCAATCAACAGGCAATGGTAAGTGGGTGATTCAATTAAAACAAGTCACTTTACTCATGTTACTTTTATTTAGAAGCCCAGTCGACTGAAACAGTGGTGAAAACTGAAGATCAAAATGAGACTACGATTGACATGTTTGATGATGAGTTTTATTTAATTATGGAACAGAATTTTTCTGCTGAAACGAATGCCAATGAAGCTAGTGAGGCAGTGAGGGTCAACGAAGAACACGAAACTGATTCGGATGACACTGAAATTGATGATGATGATCATTCAGCAGTCAGTGGTGAGTGGACAGTGTTTGTTTGGTTCTTTATATTCACACATTTCATTCTGCAGAATCTCAGCAAAACACCGAACCACTGGTCACCCGTAGCTCAAGCAGTGCATCAGGTGAACGACAGCTGAATGGTCGTCGAAAAAGAGCTAAAAGCCACAAGTGTCAGCAGTGCGA
>NW_016201422.1:0-1291 GCF_001687245.7 Rhagoletis zephyria | reverse complement strand
GTGTCAGCAGTGCGACAAAAGCTTTCTAACTCCATCTAAACTTAAAATACACCAAGTGGTGCACACTGGCATACGGGCTTACAAATGCACAACATGCTCCAAATCATTTGGGCTAAAGGGGGATCTCAAGCGGCACCAACTGGTGCACACAGGCATAAAAGCGCACAAGTGCCCAACATGTTTCAAATCATTTGGGCAGAAGGATACTCTTAAAATACACCAACTTTTTCACACTGGCATTCGAGCGCACAAGTGCACAACATGCTTTAAATCGTTTGCGCAAAAGGGTGATCTCAAAAAACACCTAGCAGTTCACAGCGACTTTCGACCATTTCAGTGCTCCATTTGTGAGAAAACGTTTAAATTGAAAAAGCATTTTAAAAGCCATCTTCAAAAAGTGCATCAGCAGTAGCACTTTCACTTCTGTCTTTATTCATCAGTCTTTCTTTCCATTCCCTGTCATTTGCTGTCATTCAAAAATTAAATAAAAATAAAAACAAATTGGTTACAAACTTATTGCTGATCTGTTGTGCCATTGAAAACTGAGAACCCTGTCAGTCTCCCAATTGCCCCATCGCATATTTTGCACTGATCGGTCTAGCTCTATTGCCCTGGGGCCCTGGGGAGCACTGTGGGCAGAGACAGAGACAGTGTGCTCGTTCATTAGTGCTTGTTTTGTTTTCATTTTAGTAGCCCTCCTCGTTTTCTGCTGAGCCAGTCTTGATACCACCTAAAAGAAAATGCCTGAAACTGAAAAGCTGTCCGAAACTTATGATATGTACGACGAGTNAGAAGATTCGGAAACTGATGACCATGCTTTGGGACGTGTTGATCAATCAGCAGGCAATGGTAAGTGGGTGATTCAATTAAAACATTTCACTTTACTCATGTTACTTTTATTCAGAATCCCAGTCAACTGAATCAGTGGTGAAAACTGAAGATCAAAATGAATTTCAAATTGACATGTTTGATGATGAGTTTCATTTGATTATGGAACAGGATTTTTCTGCGGAAAAAACCCCAATGGAGCAAACGATGCAGCCAAAGAAGAACAAGAGACGGATTCGGATGCTACTGAAATTGATGATGGCACGGATTATTCAGCAGTCAATGGTGAGTGGACAGTGTTTGTTTGGTTCTTTTTATTTACACTTTTCATTCTGCAGAATCTCAGCAAAACACTGAACCAGTAGTCAACCGTAGCTCGAGCAGTGCATCAGATGAACAACAGCTGAATGGTCGTCGAAGAAGAGCTAAAAGCCACAAGTGTCAGCAGTGCGACAAAAGCTTT
>NW_016201421.1:0-2462 GCF_001687245.7 Rhagoletis zephyria | reverse complement strand
ACAATTTAACAAGGAAAAAAGTAATTGAAGTACATATAAATAAGAGAAAATAAAAAGAACTAACAATAGAAGTGGCCGTAAAAAGCAGCGAAAACAACAAATGAAAGGAAGTCGTTTAAAAGTACAAGCGGACATTATTTATGGCCCAAACCATTAGCCAAACTTCCAAAAATGCCGAAGAAATGCAAACCACTTGTAGGAAGTGGCAAAGGAAGCGTACGAAATAAATACAAGTATTGTATTGGAAGAGTCTTTTGCCCGCTTTTGCGTACTGAGTGCTGACTGAGTAGATGGCGGGGGGGCTGGCGACCAAATCCATGCAATGCTTCAATTGGTATAAGTATTTGTTTTTGTATTTACGCGGCAACATTTACGACTGATATCGATTGATTTTTACTTACTTAGTTATTTCCGATTTTTGCGTATTTAAACTTAAGAAAGTTTGCATAGACACTTACTCGCCAGCAGCATTAACATACATATGTATGTACATACTCGTACATATGTAT
This sequence comes from Rhagoletis zephyria, assembly GCF_001687245.7. Taxonomy (NCBI): domain Eukaryota; kingdom Metazoa; phylum Arthropoda; class Insecta; order Diptera; family Tephritidae; genus Rhagoletis; species Rhagoletis zephyria. The sequence continues at coordinate 1,953 of NW_016201421.1, read as the reverse complement.
ATGCATACAGAAGTACATACAGAGTATGGCTGCAGTCGAAAAATGCTGAAGAACTTTTCTACGCCAATGATTTTATGAGCGCTATTTTATGCATGCAAAGTGCACTGACCGGCAATGGAACTAAATAACCCAATTTAGATGAACTTCGCCTAAAATATGCTTAAAGCTTAAACAGACGGCAGCGTTAATCCGGATTAACTCTCACTTAATCCGGATCAACTGCAGTTAATTGCCGAGTCACTCGCACAGGAAATGAAATACTATTTCCTCGCTGTCATCTAAGCAGGAGCTGCGGCATTTTATGTTGTAGGGAAGTCCCACAATGACCGGTGATAGTGGCTATCTCACAAGTCTGGACCCTTTCTTTCTTATCAGAAAGTGTAGGTGGATTTGTTTGTATTTATGTATTTATCTGAGAGGTTATCCCAGTATCATCACTATAAATTCATCCTAGAAAAGCTTACGTGTTGGCCAATTCATATGCCCTCGCATAAGCTTCTATGTTCCAGACAAGAGAGATGCACATTGACTGAGTCACATAGGGGAGCTCCGTCTTGCATTTCTTTACTAGATTGGAACTGTTGTATGGCTATCTGAGCAAATCTTTGCTCTATTTTCCTGATATCTCTAACATTTAGTATCCTACGGGCCTCACATCCACGCAGGGTTTGACAGCCACAGGAACCGATTGACACCAAGCCCTCATAATATACTCCTGTCCCCACATCGCAGTTCAATTGGACCTATCGGTGTACTCATAAATACCGGGGTATTCTTACCAACAGCTTGGCCTCTTCTTTAGGGAAACCGCGCAAGAACATTCCGTCCAGGCTTGGGCTACATACAAAGGTCTTCGTTTTCCACACGACTCTCTCAGTCTTACTGCTGTGTAAATTGCGATTTCCTTTATGTAGGTTAGATTAGGTTGTAGTGGTTACTCCAGACAAGGGATACACTTGGACAATTAAGAGTTAGTTCTTTAATAAACATACCACGAAAACTGAACAGTTACCATTAATTTAGTCGAATGGAGCTAATCTTAATGTCTGAGAGCTCCTCAGGATTAGTCAAGAAGTGCCAGCCAAAATCTGTCTATCTTAGCATCATGAAAGCTGATGAATCTAGTATAAAGTGCTGAGATAATCCCACCTCATTATCCTCTTGACATCTGGTACAAAAGGAAGTAAGTAAGATTCCCAAACGTATCGCGTGAATACCAATCGCACAATGGACTACCTTCCAGTAGCGAGAGCAGAGGCTTTGCAAGCATAAAGAACTCTTTTAGCTGCCCTCGGTCAACCCAGACTAGAAGGAGCTTGGAATTACGCGTTTTTTCTAGTTGTAAGTATTCCGATGCGATTGGTAGAGAGTTCAGACATTCTATCATATTGAGCCACCATATTAAGGTATTAACGTCCTAGATATTTTGCATTGGATGTTTGCAGAATTGTATTACTGCCTACGGATGGAGGTCAAAATTGAGGTATCTTAATCCCATTTGTAAACAGTAATAACTCGGTTTCACTTCGGTTGACGTTAAGGCCAAAGTATTTAGTCGGCATATGTAATCTACCCAATGCTCTCTCTAGAATTCCATGGAGAAGAACTAAATTAATATTTATTTTTGGCGCCGGATAAGAAGCGAAAGAAGAAATGATTAAACAAAAATCCTTCCTCTTTTTATGCATTCATCCTTTAGCTACTGGTTTGTTACAGTGCTTTTTTAACATCATCAACTCTTTAGCGAATTTCTTCACATATGACAACTCGTTATACAACACCTTGCATATTAGAAGTACTCCAGAAAAAGCCATTAGCAGGAAATTGCAATTTCCTAATTTTCTTGCATCTTTTGGTATGACTAGTGAAGCATACAAATTATCGAATCATGTGCGAAACGTCAGAAGAGCCAGTTAAATCCTTTATAAAAATCACACATGTGCATCTATCGGC
>NW_016201420.1:0-2462 GCF_001687245.7 Rhagoletis zephyria | reverse complement strand
GACTTAACTGGACTTAAGATGTTATAATATATTGCCACAGATATGTACACGTACTTATTGCAAGGCAATTAGTTGGTATTTTTTGCAATACAATAAACTACATATTAACCAGAAAAATTGCGCATTAGACAATTTTTAAAAATGTGTGACCCAATTTGTAACGTTTGAAACAAGAACAAAAAATGTTGGTAAACAAAAGCAACCACAAATTATACACGTAGCTCATACTAGATAAGATTCATTCAACTATCATATGCCACATATACATATGTTTGTATACTTAGATACATATAAACATATATGCATGTACATTAGGATAAGCCAAAACTAGACAGTAAAATCAACTTTTCGGAATTTTTCCGCTGCTACCCCCCAGAACTTTATAATGTCGAGAAACAAGGAGACTCGTATTATTGTGTGTTATTATATTATCTTTCAAAACCAGTAACTTAAGAAATTAAAAATCAAATCGGCGTGGCCATATATGGTGACATGAGGAGCTATATAATGGGTATCTGCTTACTTGAAAATTGTGAAATTTAAAGGGTTTCTTTGGTTGCAATATTTTCACGGGCTTTTATCTTACATATAAATGGGCAAGCATTTTTTCTTTACACCCCTTTTACGACTAAAATATATTTCTAGGTTATAAAAATTATACATACTTATAAAGATATTTTGATGCTGATGAGCAGAAATTTATTCAAATTTCAAATGAATTTAAAATCAAGGGCCAAAAACAATTTAAAAGTAACAGGAGGAAATTTCTCCTAAATGTATGCACTAATATTGATTCTGAATCAAAGAAACATGCCAAGCAGTAGTTTAGGAACAAGATTTATGTAGAATAACATTAATACAAGGAAGATAGAAAAGTTGAGTACGAAGAAAGGGATAAAGGTAAAGATTAAAAAGTAAAGAAAGATAAAAAAAGTAAAAACAAAGGAAAAGGTAAATTGAAATACTTCATCTAATGATGAAGGTGGGGGTAAATATGTAGATGAAGAAAAAAAATAAAAATCAGCATAAAGGTAAAGGAAAATATAAAAATAAAACGAAAAGATTAAACAACCTATTGAGATAGAGATAGAGATAAAGAAAATGATACGACTGAGTAAACAGATATGTTATATTATGGTATGTTGTGTTATGTTATGCTATGTTACATTATGTTATATTATGATGTGTTATATGCAAAGGCCCAAAATAAATATTATCCTAATATTTGGGATCAAAACGTCACCTTGTTTTAAGAGAATTTTTTTTGTCTTTGTATAATACTCATTTACGAGAAATATCTTTTTCTCATCTCGTGGGACGATTATTTTCAGATGGAAATTTTCATAACAGTTATATAGGATTTTAATTTTTCTCGTCTCACGGAACGTTTATTTCAACACAAAAATTATTTACGTCTTCTCATAATAATTATATGGTATTTTTTTCGTCTCGCGGGTTTTTTATCTTAGGACGGAAATGATTTACGGTTTCTCATATAAAATTACTTAAAAATAAGGTGTCAACATTTTTGAAAATCGAACGAACGATACAGGTTTGATGACACGAACAATCGTGGCGTGAAATATTTAACGCATTAAATCTCCGAACTCAATTAAGAAGTTTCATTTCAATAAAAGTCCCATAGAATTATTAAGAGAAGACGTAAATCATTTCCGTATTGAAATAAACGTCCCGAGAGACGAAAAAATAAAAGTCCCATGTAATTATTATGCAAAGACGTAAATCACTTTCATCTTGAAATAAACGTCCCGCGAGACGAAAAAAATAAAAGTGACAGGCAATTATTAGGAGAAGATGAAAAAGTTTTTAGTCTAACGAGTTTCGTCTCAGGAGCCCAAAACAACTTTTCCATTGTTCAATATTAATTATGTACAATATTTAATTTTATTTCTTATAATCCTTAATATATCTGGTTATATGATGTTATTTTATGTTAAGTTGTGTTATGTTATGTTATATTTTGTTATGTTATGTTATGTTATTTTTTCTTATGTTGTCTAGTTTAACGCATTTCACCTCAAATCACCACAGCTCACTTCAAATCAACTCAATTCCCCTCATCTTACCTCAACTAACCTCACATCAACTCCTTTGCGTTCACCTTAACTCACCTTGACTCACCTCTTTTCATCTCAACTCAATTCACCTCGCTTTACTTCAACTCGCCTTCACTAAACTCACCCAACCTCGTGTTATTTCACCTCAACTCACCTTATTTTACATCTTTTCCTTATTCACCTTGACTTATCTAAATTCACTTCACTTCAATTCACATCGTCTTAACTCAACACAGCTCAGCTCACCTCAACTCCCCTTAATTTTAGTGGTTGAAAATAACTTGATGACAAAAAACAATTATATTTGATACACAGTAGCAAAATTTATTTGCAAGCATATTATTTTCCATAAAAGCATTATCAATGCGGTTAATTAAAAAAACA
>NW_016201418.1:0-2462 GCF_001687245.7 Rhagoletis zephyria | reverse complement strand
CAACAACAACAACATCATCATCAATTATGTCATCAATCAGCAAAAACACGTGCACAACAAAAACAATCCAAAACGTCGTCTTCTCAATTAAGACCTCAATTGATGATGGTCCGAGAGATTAAAATTGAGTACAGCAGTATTAAGTCATTAATTATCAACTGGTGGTGTCAATGACTGGTGGTGGCAGTGGTGGTGGTGGCTGAAGTTTCATGATCACCACTTTCACCCCCTGGACTTTGAAGATCAGTGGTGGTGGTGGTGATAATCGTTGATGGAGAAGATATCATCGGTGGTGATGATGGTGACGAGCCTGGCGGCCTCTGGTGGAGTGGATTCAAATCATTTATTGAAAGCGAAGAGGAGGAGGATGAAGAGGTATCATTTTGGTGGTTCTGAACTTGATGGTGATTATTATCATTTCTGATCTCTCCATCTTCAGCATCACCATCAATGGACTGCATTTCCATGCTGACAGCATGGCCATTGGGCACCGGTTGACCCGGCACAATGTGGTGATTATTTCTCCGATTATTACCACCACCTAAGCGGAAAAATCCCAGCCGATATCGACTTTGAAGCGTCTCCCTGCCGGGAAATTTGTAGAGAACGGCCGAGTAGGCCAAGGATAAAACGGTTTCGAGGACTGAGAGAATCACCTCCGTCAGCGAGCTTCGGGTGATATGATTGAGAAGGTGCTCCGCCTCGAGGCTCTCATCAAGGTCTTTGGTCCTTTCAAGGACNAAGGATAAAACGGTTTCCAGGACTGAGAGAATCACCTCCGTCAGCGAGCTTCGGGTGATGTGATTGAGAAGGTGCTCCGCCTCGAGGCTCTCATCAAGATCTTTGGTCCTTTCAAGGACTTCATTATCTTCATCTTCAAGCTGGATCGTCAGGTGCAGTTGAATGTGAAAGCCCAGCGAGCAGAGGGAGAGCATCGAGAAGACGAACATCGAGCAGAAACGCTTCCGGGCAACGACGTAGAGGTAGAGGAGACAGTAGAGGAGTTCAATGATGATGATGGCGGCGACGATGATGCCGGTCAACAGTTTCACCTCACCGCTAAACTCCTTTTTCTCCTTTTGGGAGTTTCTAGAAAGAGGAAGTCCTTTTTGCTCGGCATTCACGGCAAAATCAGTTCCATTTGCTTCAGAAGAGGAAAGATTAAATCTTCNGTTTCCGGGCGACGACGTAGAGGTACAGAAGACAGTAGAGCAATTCAATGATAATAATTGCGGCGACGATGATGCCGGTCAACAGTTTCACCTCACCGCTAAACTCCTTTTCCTCCTTTTGGGAGTTTCTAGAAAGAGGAGGTCCCTTCTGCTCGGCATTCACGGCAAAATCAGTTCCATTTGCTTCAGAAGAAGAAATATTAAATCTTCCATTAAAATCGACCTCCTCGTCGACGCTGAAGACGTGCTTTCCACCGTCGAGGCTTGAGGAAGGTATTGTCGAGGGTGATGAGGGTGATGATGATCCACCAGGACCTCTGTCCTCGAGGTGCATCTCCACGTACCGGCTAATGTACTTCTGGCGGACAAAGAGCAGCTGAAGTATGGTGACGGCAAAGAAGAGAAGGGTGACGGCAACTAGCGTCCATTTGAGGTAGTGGCGAACGGAGTACCAGTTTATGGGAGGCATTTTGGTTGAGAGTTTTTGGAAGTTTTGTAAGTTTTTTAGTTTTTGGTTGATCACTTTGGTCTGGTCGACTCAATAGCACGAAAATAATAACAATATAAAGTATCGAAGAGTAANGACTCAATAGCACGAAAATAATAACAATATAAAGTATCGAAGAGTAAAAGTGTCAGGAAGGCATTTTTTTCAGTAGCACTGGCCGTTCCAGCAACTAATATAATAACATAGGAAGTAATAAAAGAAGGCAAAATCAATTAGTGGGAATTAAAACTGAAATGAGTTGGTGGTATATAGCAGAGCTCGGGTAATTACCGGTTAATGGCCAAGAGAAAACCAGGAAAGAAACGAGGCAATCTACGGATTCTAGGCGTCACCACCAAAGAGTATTGCAGTGTTGTGGAAAAGAATTGAACAAAAGAAGAGGACGGAACTGAACTAAACTAGACTGCAGAAAAGAGTGAAGCAAGTCTGATTGATCGACGAGCGGACATTGAACTTGACAGTGGCAGTGACAAAAAAAGTGCAGGTGCACAAATAGAAAAACAACGACTGAAGAAAGAGTTGACAAAAAAGAGTTGACTGAACTACTGCGTCGTCGAACTGAATTGAAAATAGTAATCACTGAAATTGACCAATAAAGTCAACTTAAAAGTTTTTGTTTGAGGATGTTGTTGCTGATGATGAGTTAGTAAAAAGTTAGTAAAATACGAAACAAAAACGTTGAATCTGATGACTAATTTTTAGAGCAGTGTGAGTTACGGGAACTGCAGCAGCAGCAACACTTAAATTGCAACCAGAAATAAATGAAAGGCGAAACACTATCT
>NW_016201417.1:0-2462 GCF_001687245.7 Rhagoletis zephyria | reverse complement strand
CGACTGGTGTTGCTTGCATCTTATGTTTATATAGATATATATTGTATGTATATAAATTTTTTTTTTTATAATTTTCATTCCAATTATAGTTCGATCTATAACAGAAACTAAATAAATAAAAGTTAAGCTTACATAAAGCTTACAAAATTAATCAAATTTCCAAAAATTTCAACACTTTTATCTTGTATTGCAGTTTTGTAGCCCATTCAATTTAAGTGCAAGTTTCAAGTCGCTAAATATTAACGTTTATTTCTTAGAATTTTTTCGCCGAGGGTGTTGAGCATTTTCTTCCATATAAAAGATACATTCGTTTAAAATCTCCAGTAAAAAAACATCCAACAGCAAAATTCCGGCGAAAAGTCAGCTGTTCTCTCATAAGAGAAAAATATCCAGAATAGTACGCGAACAGAAAATTTGTAGAAACTTGCGAGTTAGACGAACAGCTGATCGAATTTTTGTTTACATTCAAAAGCGTTAGATTCAAAAATTACAAAAACTCATCACACAGTGTTATCCTAACACAGTTTATTGATTAAACGAATAACTACTTAGTTCTTACAAGTTTAATTAGTCGCATTTTATCATTTTTAACTTCCAAACCATCAAATTCAATTTTGTGATTTGCGTAAGATCCTACCTGCTGTTTTCCTGTTGGCAAATTGCAGTTGGCAAAAATTTTCCAGCAGAAACTAACAGCTTCCCCTCAAGATGAAATGTCACTTTGCTCATGCGTACGCGATAACTTTCATTAATTAACAGGTACGTGAACGCAACTAAAAATAAATTTTGTTGATGCGTTGACCGCAGCTGTACATATTGATGTTCTTGTCTCGTGGATAAATGTTTTTTGCTCTAAACACCTAGAAACAAGGCCATGAATCTCAAGTGGACCCTAACGTACCACCCTGTTACAGTTAAATTATTGTGTTTTTTTGGCCGAACGTAAGGGCCGCCTTTATACGTTCTTCGTCATATTTTTGGCATCTATAGTCGGTTCTTAAAGCGTGATATATCGTCGTTTTTGTCTCAAGAATCCGGTTCTAGTACTTACTTACAAGATCTCATTTTTTAGTACCCTAAATGTACCACCCTAGTGTCAGTAAATTAAAGCTCTCGAAAACTCATACAACTTTTGCTAAGGACGTATTTAGATTATTCCAGTAGAATTATTAAAAAAAAAATTGTATTGCCGAATGTAGATGTCACCGAAAAATCTCTAGATTCGGCCAAAAACCATTTTTTTGTATTCTTTCGAAATTGCCTTGCACTTAGACTCAGGGATGTACGGCGCACATAATTTTGTTTACTTGTAAGGTGGTACGGCCTAATGCGCAGTTACTTTTTTAAATTTTATTTGTTGTTTCATTTTTTCTGGCCTAGAAACTGCAACTTGATTTGCATGTGTTTCTTTCATAATAAAAGAAAGCTTTTAAACTTGCTAATCAGCAATAATTTTTTTATGTATACAATACTAATAAATAAATACGTTTTTAGTTTTTATTTATAAAGTTTAGCTAAGAATTCTTTTGATTTTTGTTTTTATTTTGCTTACATATTTATCATATATGCAGTTTCATTGACGTTTTGATTTATTTTTCCCACTTTTGTTTGTAGCGTATCCTTTCCTTACAATAAAACAATAAAATTTACTTATTTTTATTTTTAAATACATAAATCATTTATAATGTATATTTTTTTTTTATTAGATAATGGCCCCTATTGCGAGTGTCGACTGGCAGTAGAATAGAAATTTGTCGATCGAGTCGATCATCTTTTATTTTGCTATTGTGTAACTTGATCGATAAAAATTTGTACTATTGTGAATGGTTGACAGAATTGTAAACAGCTGTTTGTTTATTTACATTTGTTTCTTTAGTGTTTTATTTACATCATTTTTAAAATAATTGATTTTATTATAAAATTTAAAAAATGGACACAGTTGAAATATGGTTTAGTGATGAGGAAGATGATGTGGAAGCTAATAGATTAGTAGAGTTGGCTAAAGCAAGGAGGGAATTGCGAGATTCGTCGGATCCCTTGGAGTTGGAAGCTGAAGTGTATGTACATATGTGAGTTTCATGAATAGAAGTTGCGTTCCCGATGCTTCACGGTTTTTAGGCTTTACATGATTTGCAGGAGAAATTGTTTTCCTCATTAATAAACTTGATGGAAGTTTAAGAAATACGGTACGGTCTAGATATTTGTACAATGATGTTGGGTATTTGTGTCCAAACGCGTGACCCGAGTTTAAAAACTTTAACATACAAGTGTAGTGAAAGAATTCAACTTTAATTTAAAATAAAGATTTAAAATTTCCGATAAATTATGCAATTTTTTGTAAACTTTTGATGTTGGTTCTGAGCAAAAACACTGTGGATGGCGTAGCCGGAGTTATATTCACAAGAAATATTGGATATGTATCTTTCCCAATAGAAGCGGAGCTTCCTCCCCTACTCTTTCCG
>NW_016201416.1:0-2462 GCF_001687245.7 Rhagoletis zephyria | reverse complement strand
TTATGGGACACTTGAACGCATTGGATACGAACAAATATTAAACCAAAATGTAAAGATGTAAAAATAATGCAATTAGGAACTTGTTTCCCCACGGAAAGATACCAATAAAATACAAAACAATAATATAGTTAAAAATAAATGTATCAATAAAATAAATGATCGTGAAGTAAAAATTAAAGATGGTAAAAAAAAACAATTTTCATTCATATAATCAAGCAGTATATAAATAATTAGATACACAATAACAACACATAAATAAATAGGTAATTCATGCGAGTACAGCCATTTATTTCTGATTTGATTTGGGTTAAAAGCTAAAAAATATGCTACTTGGTTTACTACACCTTGTTAAAATTGCAAAATCATAACTTCAATTAATAAACAAAACGTAAATAAAAATACGTACATATGTACATACATAAGTAATAAACAAAAACATGTAAGACTTAAAACGACAGTATAATACGAACGCCTTAATTTACATTGCACATATATACATACTACATATGTATGTATGTATGTATGTACATTAGACCGTATCATCAAAAAAAATCAATTTGTTTTAAGTTCTGAGCCATGAGACTATGCAGAGTATTTCAGTAGTGTAAACATCCTGTGAAAACGTCTAAATCGACTTTTTTCTATAACTTCTTTATTTGAAATCCGATTTCTATAAATGATATATCTACCATTATAAAGGTATCAAAAAATCCTACTTAGTTCCCCCATGAAAGTTTATCCTACGAGTTTCAAGTCAAACTTTTTTTTCTGAAAACGGCACCCTGAAAGCCAGGCATGGGCAGCGCACTTGGTGAATCTATACCAGTTGTAGTAACAAGAGCGAGAAAAAAAAATTTGACATTATCTTATTTGAAAATTTGCCTTTAGAAATTTAAATGAAATAGCCGAATGTCAGGAAGATAAAGCGAGAAAGCTGTTTTATTACTTCAGCTGTTTATAATTTCACCATGGGCAGCGCAGGCAGAACTCCATTAGCATGTGCCAAAGTTTTGCAAAGTTTCAAAGTTTAACGATACACTAAAATTTGTATATGAGAATCGAAGTCAGTTTTGTGTTTTGCTTAAAAATTACTTGGTTATTTTTCAATTATTTTGAGGCATTAAGTTCCATTTTTGTGAATATTTTGACATGATTTTTCAAAACTGCTTCCTTCCTACAAAAAAGTTATTTATTTATTTTGCAGAAACGACTTACTTTACTTATTATTATTATTATTATTATTATTATTATCAGAAGGGTTATATATTTTGACATGGGGATAATTTTTCTGACACAATCTAGTGAATGATTAAAATGGCTTGGAGTTAATTGAACGTTTTTTCGGCCCATACATCGTGATACGGTCTAATGTGCAGGATATTCTTGCGTTGCCTTGGTGTTTTCTAAGGTTAGTCCAATTATTCCGCGCTTAAAAATTCACATTGCCTCAAACCACCGNGCAGGATATTCTTGCGTTGCCTTGGTGTTTTCTAAGGTTAGTCCAATTATTCCGCGCTTAAAAATTCACATTGCCTCAAACCACCGTTAAAATCATTGCTTGCTGGGAGACTTTCATTTTCCCATTGTTATATGTTAAGTTAATGCTTAAAACAATTTCTAAACTGTATTATTATCTCCTAGAAGAAAACAAAAAAATTCAATTTTAATTAATAAAAGTAATCAGGCAATTTTAACTTAATTTCATGTAATTAGAAACTCGCAAATTTATTTATATACACAGCTAACTTTAAATGCTCATTTAAGAATTTATAAGGTTATTTTGGCCATTCTATAAAATTTAAATAAATTGTTATAATAATTTAGCATGTATGTAAATAAATAAACCAACAAACAATTGTAGAAAAATGCTATTCCGTTGCCGAGTTTTCCAATGCTACGAAATTTGTTAATTTTAAATTCCCTTTAGTGCTCCCAAAATAAAAAGGATGTGTGTATGTACCTGCATAGATCCACAAAAAAAACATTATTTCAAATTCCTTTTATCTTAACTTAATATTTCTTTAGTATTTTATCGCTTAGTTACTATTGTAAAAACAAAAAAAAAACACCTGTGAAACGTGTGTGAACAGTTGAGAGACGTTGGTTTTTTATAGGAAATGTGATCGATATTAATTAATTGTTTATGTACTTTATGTGTTAAGAAATGTAATTATGTATTATTGAGTTATTATTTTCATTTATATAAGAATTATGTATAGAGGAAATGTGTAAGTATAAAATAAAACTAAAAACAATAATTATAACTACGAAATAAATTAAAGTGCAAGACGTTTTAAACAAATTAGTAGTATTTCTCTTGCTAATAAACAAGAAATGTTTTGAAAGCGGTAAGCTCAATTTTTCTAATTTTTACTGAAATTTGCTTATAAGTATGTATGCGCATGGACGAGTACACCCTGCAAACCATTTTTACAGAGTATTCTGAATCGTAAAGAATTTTT
>NW_016201415.1:0-2462 GCF_001687245.7 Rhagoletis zephyria | reverse complement strand
TTGTACCAAATTCAAAATGATATTGTTTGCCACTTATGTATGTTTATTTATTAATTTTTGAGATTTTTAAATCAATCAAAATTCTTAAGCGGGTTTCGCTGTATATATTTTTGAAATAAAAATACTCCACCTTGTACACCAAAAAAAATTTTTAAACCATCATGTGTACCACTTCGTTGATCTTATCTTCACGGCTACCGAAATCACCAACCACTACGTAATGATAAGCCTTCTTTGGCCAGCCGCCGGTTCATATGTTAAGCTTGAATGACCACAGGAAGTTGGAGGCTTTCCACTTTAAAGTGGGATCCAACAGTGAATATTTGGTGCGCCAAATAATCAACACAGTGAATATGGTGCGCTTTGCGCAATTTGCGTTCGATCACCAAGTTGTCAGAAATCGGGACACGCTGATGGTTGTGCTTGACAATCCCACGTTTTTAGAACAATTCACACACTGATTTAAGATTTGAATAACCCCATGTAATATAGGGTTCGGCAATACGTAGCATATTAATGGTTGCCTTGTTCAATTTGATGAGCACATCGTTGTTAATGTGGCGAAGACGGAACAACTGTAAAACTTCACACACTTTTGGTGTAACTTTGTCGATACCGCGGATACAGATCACAAAAGCCAATTAGGCTGCTGCAGGCACCTAGAATTGGCCGCGCTGTGGAATACAATCACTGCAGAGCGCTTTAGTTTACGCTTGATCAGGGTAGAAATTTTGCTGACCTGCTTCTTGCTGAACTTCAGCTTCGTCTCGGGGACAGCAGCCAGCTTCCTGGAAGGTTGTTTGCCCTTTGCTTCGGGCTTCTTACCGGCCGTGGTGGCAGTCATCTTATCACTAAGCACGTTGAGAAGGCGAAAAAGTTCGCCAAATGTTTGGAGCACATCGCAAATAACGCCACTCGATTTATAACATTTCTATTAAACACTATTTAATTTAATTAAATACGTTTTTTAATACATAGATACATATGATGCAACCAGGCACTAAAAAATAAAATTGATTGTTCGGATATGACATCCTTTGTTATAATTCCTCCGCTTATGAAGCTGGAAACATGAAACTTCGCGCTTTTTCTACTCATTACCTAAAGTGAGCTTACAGTGAAAATGACAAAGATCGGTTGACTACAACCTATAGCCTCCATACCAGTTGTATGTTGTATGTTGTTCAGATATTGGGGTTTTAGATATAATTCCATTTATGGAGCTAGGAACATGAAATTTCACACTATTTTCAGTCACTACCAACAGAAAGCTTACAGGGATAATTTGTAGGCTCCGTACAACTGATTTTTCAAATATTAGGTTTTTTGATATAACTGCTCCATCTATGAAGCTATAAACATAAAGCTGATTGTTTAGTTATTGGGTTTTGCTTCTTCAGTGGGGCGAATAAAACCGAGCATTTTCTGGAGTCTCTCTGTCTTCGGCATAGCCGAAAACAGCACTTCCCTTACTTGTTTTCTGTATGATATCTGTCGGGATGTTTAGTTTAGTTGTAGTTACATATATCAGTATAGTGGGTGGTGATGCCGACTTAGGCGCACCTGGACGGTTAGATTGGGTATTGAAAGCAAGATTGAGAATGAGAGTAAAGTTATGATTAAGATAAGGATTGAGATAAAAAATGCTTTTACATGAGGGGATTTACTGATTTTGATCGTCTGCAAAAGTTGACTTTCTGTCTAAAATTTTTTTATCTCCATTTATACGTCGGCGGACGGCGGAAATTAGGATTGAGATTGAGATCAAGATTACTGGGTTAAGATTTAGATTAAGATTGAGATTAAGATCAGGAGTGAGGTTAATATTAAGATTAAGATCTATATTGAATATTAAGATAATTATTCCTCGATTAAGATTAAGATTGAATTTGAGATTAAGATTGAGATTGAGATTAAGATTGGGGTTAAGATGTTGATATTAATATAGTTGTTCATGATGAAGTGGAATAATTTCCGTCGCGAGTAGGATCCTCGCAACTTCTAGTGTTAGTCACTGTAAACGAATTTTCAAATTTTCAATTTTTAGATAAAGATTTGGACGTGCAACTTATGTCACGCCATCAAAGAAACCAGGACAGTCAGTCTAGTTCTGATGATTGCATAAATGAATCAGCTGAACTCACACTAGATCACCCCAGTAAAAGCATCGATTTCAAACGTATATGTTTCCATGGCAGCGCGTATAGTGGCAAGAGCGTACATAAACGTTTGTAAAGGAAGCTTTGCTCGATGCTAGCTCTTCGCTTTGCTCGCCGCTCCACTATGTTTTTACCCTTAGACTATTAATTGAAAACATTTTATAACTATAAGTGTATTTTCATTAAAAGTATATTACTTTCTTAACTATTATAGGAAATGCTGAGAAGAAAATAATAGAAACGCTACGTTTGAGAGGCAAATCGAGGGGCGGTTGCACAACTCTGCTAATGACTGGCTTGCCA
>NW_016201414.1:0-2462 GCF_001687245.7 Rhagoletis zephyria | reverse complement strand
TTTTTTTGCTTTTGTTGTAATTGTTACTTGTACTTGGAGTGCTGTAAGCAGACTTTTTCGACCTCATTGACATTAAGTGCGCGTCAAGTGTTGCCATATCGAAACATTTGAATTTTAATATTTCGAGTTTTTCATTATCCTCGTAAACTTGTAGCGCACGCACGTACTTAGAACTTGCCATACATACGAGTATAGTACTCGTACTTCTGTGTGTGGCACTAAACAGCACTTCAGCTGTACTCGAGTGTTTCAATGCTGCCATAGAGGAGAAGACTTCTTCGCAAATGCGACTCCCACTTTTCTACTTTTCGCGCACTTGTAATATGCTTGCCCTCTTTGTTGCTGCTAGTTGTAGTAGTAGTAGTATATGTATGTATTATTCGAAAAAAGGTTGGTTCTGGCATGCCTTGAATCTTTTTTGCATGTCGCATAGTCATTAACCCGATAGCAACGGAATTGAAATAAATGTTCAACAAATTTATCGATATTGTCTTCGCAATTCAACTATACTACACATGTAAGTATGTACGTAGGCATGTACATGGCCATATTTATTCATTTATTCGTGTGTAGAATTTACTTGCTTTCAGCACGGAGTTCGCTTGACAACTTTAGTGTAGGAAATAGTTGTTAAATAGGGGTGATGTGGTGAGCAAAGTGATAGACGGCTAGACAGTTAAAGTAGCGAATTGATATGACTAGGGAAAATGCATGTAAGATGTAGCCAAAATAGGGAGGATAGATAGAGGTCTTAGTTTAAACATTTCATGAGAATAACGAAAAGGGCTTTAACAAATGTAGATTGAGAAACAAAATTGCGAATACCTATGTGCTTTTTTTTTAATGTAAGCCTACTCCCTCTCTCCGGTTGTACACTGCTGGCCAGATAATTAGAAAATTATAAACTATGTACATACATAGCAAAATATAATTCATAAATACTACAAAGAAAACCATACAACTCAAAGTTTTAAAAGTTATATAAGACTTATAATAATTCAATAAATTTCAAAATCTTTCAAAATGTTTTTTTTCGGGTATGCAGTTTTATAGCAAATGCACTTTTCAAATCATATTGTGCAAGTTTGAATTGGCACAAAAATCTCGTTTATTTTTTTAATTTTTTTTTTGGCTATAAATTCCGATTAAAAATATGAAATTTTGATGACTATTTTTTTAAATTTGTCATATTATTATAAATCTTGTGCAGAGTTGAAAACTTCGAGTTACTTATGTGGATTTCGTTGTAGTACGAGCTACATTTTGCAAAATAAAAAAATATTAAATCTAGTAAAGAAAATATAAATATTAAAAACGGTTAAAAGCAAATTATTTCCAACTATCGGGCCACCAACGCACGTGTTTCTTACAGAATTAACTGGACGTGTTTTTTCAACTGTACTATTTTTTAAAGGTACCTATGGCTTTATATTTTTCTTTATCCTTATCTCTATCTCCATCTCTCTCCTTATCTTTACAGAGAAGGAGAAGAACAAAAAACAATACATATGTTTATAAAATTAAACAAAAACCAAATTAAATAAGCAATATACATATGGACATACATACTATCACCAACTTAAAAATAAAAACAAGGACAAATAAATAAACTATCATTTTAATATTAGTCTAACTCATAATCTTGATTAGGAGTGCATATATATTACTCGATAACTCGAGCAAAAATTTAGATATCTCAAGGAAATTTGGTATGTAGGATTCCATTAATCCAAGGTGGTGACTGTAACCACGCCAACTTCCCATATAACGGTAATTTCCAGAAATACGAAAACTGCGATATTTTAGTAACTACTAAAGATAATTTACTCAAAATTGATATTTACAATAATTTTCCGATGAAAAATAAGAATATTATAAATTTTTGGGAAATGGGCGTAGCCACGCCCACGTTTGATTACATGTGTATATCTTGGTAACCGCAGCACCAACTTCTTGCAAACATGGTTGTTGGCCTTGGTACAACATACTAAATGGCCGAAAATTTAAAAAATCCGACAACAATCACGCCCACATCCCATATAACGGTAATTTAGAGAAATACGAAATCTTCGATAAATCAGTAAATATTAAAGCAAATTTATTCAAAATTGATGCTTGCAACAATTCTTTACCAAGAAATACGTTTATGGTAAAATTTTGGAAAATGGGCGTGGCACCGCCCACTTATGATCACATATANACGGCCGCTTTTCATATAACGGTAAGTTTCAGAAATGCTTGAAACTGCAATATTTCGAAATTTAAGGACGCTAATTTACTCAAAATTTGATACACCCTGGCTTAGCATGTAGCGGTAGGTTTCGGAAAGGTGAAAAAACTTAAACTTTCTTACTTGTTATCTTTATCTTTATTTTCATCTTCATCTTTATCATTATCTATATCTCTATCTCAATCTTCGTCTTTATCTTCGGCTTATTCTTCACCTTTTCCCTTGTCTTTAC
>NW_016201413.1:0-2462 GCF_001687245.7 Rhagoletis zephyria | reverse complement strand
GAAGAGGAGGCGGTAGTTTGGGTTGCTTTTATGTATGCTTTTATTAATGACTTTTTTCGCTTTATTTTTACTGTTTGGTGCGTTTGGTCAGTTTATTTTATTTTGGTGGTTTATTTTGGGCAATGAAGCATGATCCATGAAGATCAATCACAGACCAAAGCCGAGGCGCTGCCTGAGAAAGCTTTTAGGATGGCAGATTAGTTTGAGAAGGGAGTTTTTATTGGCTGACTTTTTGTTTGGATCGTTTTCCTCCTCTTCGGGGTAAAAGTTAATCCATTGTGTGGAAGCGAGAATTGCTTCGGGAGTCTCCTTTTCAGCTTCTAGTTTCTTTAACTTTTTAAGGGTCTCTTGATTTGCTGTCTCCTCTGTTAACTGTAAAAGTTCCTCAAGCAGCCCTGAAACTGCTTTCTTTTCAAAGCTTAAAAGTAGACAAATCTTCTCTTCAAGACAGACTTTAAAGTTATCAAGCTTCTTCTGTAGCACTGATAAAGTCTCGCCCAAAGTTTTCCGCTGCTCAAGTTTCACCTTTTGCTGAGCTTTAGTTCGGTTGAGGGCGACTCCGAGGACAAAGAATAGAGAGTTTGTTGAGTTGATTGGTTTATTGGGTAAGGTGCTGCTGTACAGCGCCAGAAGGCTGCCAAGCTGAAGGGAACGATTTTGGGTGACAAATTCAGGCGGAGGGAGGGCAGATTCGGTGATTGCTCGCTGAATGAGGTTGATGACGTTTTCTAGGTCTTTTTGGAGATTGATCAGCTCGGTGGGGTTATAATTGTCAGCACTATCGTTAAAAGTTGTTTCCAGTTTGAGGATAAAGTTGTCAGTGGTTGTCAGTGGATCAGTGGTCAGTTGTTTTTCAGTTTCATTAAACGAGTTTTCGGTGTTTTTTAGGTGGACTTTCACCTGACAGTTCCAAACGTTGGCAATGTCGGTTGATAGTTTGAGAAGATGCTCTTCAGGCTTTTCTTCAAGTTCACTGTCAGCCGTTGACATTTTCTAGCAGCTGCAGTGCTACAGTTTGCCCAACTGCTGCTGCTGCTGCAGTTCCCCAAACACACACACATTGTGTGCTTTTCAAACAAAGAGCAGACCGAGGGGCACATTTTGGAACGGTCCAACTGTTGTTATTTGTGGTCCACAGTGTGCGGCGAGGGGACTCGCCGGCAGCAGGACATTCAAAAAGTGCGCCACCTTTGGCTTCTGCAGCACTGCACTGCAGTTCAAAAAGTGCGCCAAAAATTTTTTTGTCATTAGCTGCTGCTGCTGCTGCTGCTTTCGCTTTACCATTACCTTGGATTACTTTAGCACTGTAAAGACAGTGCTTACCTGGCGTAACCAGGAAAAGAAGAAGAGACTTCTAAAAGGTATGCAAAGTAGCTTTGCTTGGTGATGATGATAGCACGTGCTGTTGCCGCCAGTGCACTGAGCATCGATGATGCTGACAGAGAGCTTTTTCGATCCTCATTAGAACTGCTAATGCTGCCTATTATTAACATGCTTTGAATCTATCTTCTTTTCTTCTCCTCTAAATAAAAGCATGAGTGGTCACGCTACCCTTCATTAGGAGCAAAACCTGTTTTCTGCTACCTAGTACTTAGCACAGGTAGAAAAGGGGAAACGAAGAAGAAGAAGAAGCGTGCTTCTTTCACTTGTGTTCAATGCTGTCCTGCAAGGACACACTTCGTTTCACACTACTACTCAATTTGCGGTGTTTTGTTTTGCTTTGCTTTGCATTCCTTTTCCCCACTCACACAGACAGACACCTAGCTTTGCTCTGTTTGTGTGTCAGAAAGTGAGAGAGAAAGTAAAAGAGAAACAAAATTAGTGGTTGCCAGTGGCAACAAACAACCAACAACCAAGCAAGTGAAACGATCAAGCTCGACGAGAAACTCGGAGAGCAAAATCTGTCAGCAAAGCTGTCACTCGCGAAATCACTCGCGACAAAATCACTTTCTTGTCACTGCATTTTCGGTGTCACCTTTGATTTTTGCCGTACAAAGCAAATCACCATTTTCACTATCGATTACCACCACGATGGACCCTGAAGAGGAGCCGCCGCATCCCTACGAGACGTCCACCGCCGCCTCAACTCTCCTGCTGCCCGCCGACCAGGAACAGGNACATCTTCCTCGGAAACTGACTCTGATTTTGAGGATATTGATGGTCAGGGCAGAGGTGATGGCAGCAACGGCTGGCCCCTCTGGAAGCTCTCCGTCTACGGCCTCTACAGTCTAATTGTCCTCTTTATGCTCTTCGTCATCTTCCTCATTATGCTCAACTGCAAAAAGTGCAAGCTCAATTGAGCAGCACCACCTCGAGCAGATGTTTGCACATTTTTTGCCTTTTTTCGTAAAAAAACTTTTAACTTTGAAAGTTAAGGAGCAGTTTTGGAAATATTATTAGTGAGAAAGTGAGGAGCTCTCAATTTTGCTGTGGTGTTTGTTACTACTTTTGATGATTACTAC
>NW_016201411.1:0-2463 GCF_001687245.7 Rhagoletis zephyria | reverse complement strand
TAGATATATTAGATTTTTGTAGAACAACGATACTCACCCACCAACTATCCTATACAGTTTCAAGGACAGATTCATCATCAAATCGGATCATTGTTGACGCCAGGGGAGTGAAGAGGAAAAAGTTGTTCAAATTTATTTCATTGTACAATTGACCGGCTGTGAGACGCCATATCATCGGAGCCACTAAAGTTAACAAGTTTTATACTAAGAAATCTAATCAAATCCCGAAAAAAAATTAAAAAAATACAGTTTTTGAAATAAAATGTAGATTAGACATTTGGAATAAAGTTATGATATTATAAAAATTTAAAAAAATACATCTTTAAATGGAATGAATAAAATATGCATATTTATGTATGTGTTATGTATTATTCGTTTATTTAAAAGTGATAGTACACCCCATTTTATAACTAAACTACACTTATCATTGGAAAGGTCTTTTGATTGCGATGCACAGTGTTTCGACTATATGGAGGCAGGTGGAAATAATAGTACACCTACACCGATTTCACTGAAACTTGACATGTGCTCTAGTTTTACTTAGAAATAGAGAATTATGAAATTTTGTGGGCGGAAACATTAAATCTCATCCGATTTCGATGAAATTTAGTTTATAGTCTTTATTTTATTAGAAAAACCTAAATGTAAAATATNTAAAGATTCATTTGGAGTTGTCCAGGGGTCAATCTCAACTGACCACCATTAGATCAGCCATCAGAACCATTGCGCTCCTTAATAAGACATTTAAAGTATTTGTCTGAAATAAGTTTAGATATATTAGATTTTTGTAGAACAACGATACTCACCCACCAACTATCCTATACAGTTTCAAGGACAGATTCATCATCAAATCGGATCATTGTTGACGCCAGGGGAGTGAAGAGGAAAAAGTTGTTCAAATTTATTTCATTGTACAATTGACCGGCTGTGAGACGCCATATCATCGGAGCCACTAAAGTTAACAAGTTTTATACTAAGAAATCTAATCAAATCCCGAAAAAAAATTAAAAAAATACAGTTTTTGAAATAAAATGTAGATTAGACATTTGGAATAAAGTTATGATATTATAAAAATTTAAAAAAATACATCTTTAAATGGAATGAATAAAATATGCATATTTATGTATGTGTTATGTATTATTCGTTTATTTAAAAGTGATAGTACACCCCATTTTATAACTAAACTACACTTATCATTGGAAAGGTCTTTTGATTGCGATGCACAGTGTTTCGACTATATGGAGGCAGGTGGAAATAATAGTACACCTACACCGATTTCACTGAAACTTGACATGTGCTCTAGTTTTACTTAGAAATAGAGAATTATGAAATTTTGTGGGCGGAAACATTAAATCTCATCCGATTTCGATGAAATTTAGTTTATAGTCTTTATTTTATTAGAAAAACCTAAATGTAAAATATGGGAAGATTGGATTACTATAACGTTCAAAACTCACAAAAAATGTGATGGAATTTTGGGTAATTTTTGTTTCCTGCTTTCCACTCTCAGAAAACCAAGGTGACTTAGGTGTCAATACTCGCTTTTTTCCCAATATCTGGTGGGATTTTTTCATTGTTCAAGAAATTCTTTTCGCTAAATTATGCAAAAAGAAGCTGAAAATCAAAAATTACATATATTTGCCAAGTCGCGCGCAAAGATCAAATTATATATTCGAAAACTATATAAAATTCTCTAAAATATAAGTCTAATTTCAAGACCTGACGAACCGATACTCACACTATTTGTTACTAATAATCTTTGGCATCTACATTTCAAAGTAAATATTTTTGTAAGAAAATAGGAAAATACCAAATAAACGATAAATACCTTCACCTGAATATTCCACGACACTTAGATAATTAATTACAGTTGAAAAAGAAACACTTTCTGTAATGGGTTCAGCGCCAAATACAACTAAATGTATCGTTCGTGCAGAAGGGGGGTCAGTAAATAATGTAAAATTTGGTACTTATGACTTTTACTATTACCTCTCTAAGGCAAACCGGGTTTTTTTACCAACTACCACCATGACTTTTTTCTACCTGACTCCATATTGTCGAAAGACTGTGCGATGTGGAGAAAATTACTCAAATTTCAAATTAGTTTAAAATAAGGCGAAAAAATCAATTCAAAAGCGACGCCAATACAAATACCAGACATGTACATGATTGGGGTGGAAATTTTGAGGAGTGTCAAATCGACATGTATATAATGTTTCTACTTCCGTAATTTAAACGTTTTTTACTTAAAACCATTACCAAGAAGAGGCTAAACAGAAAAACTAAGCCATTTTTGGCCTTATCTGCTTCAAAGTATCTGTTCTCAATTTACATAAATTTAGATACTTTTTAGCAGTTATTTTCACTAGAACCACATTTGTTAAAGAGAACATCATCTGCAGGTTTACTTGAGTTATTTCTGTGGTCATAAGCAATAACCGCCTAAGTCGACTTAAGAAAGAA
>NW_016201410.1:2332-2463 GCF_001687245.7 Rhagoletis zephyria | reverse complement strand
TTCCTAAAAAGAGTAGGGTAAATAAAAACAAAATGATTTTTTTTTTTTTACAAGGTGCTGACTTAATTTCTAATATTTTAATGGCCTTATTCATAAAAAATAAAGTAGGTTTAAAGAGCTTTATAAAATGA
>NW_016201410.1:0-2268 GCF_001687245.7 Rhagoletis zephyria | reverse complement strand
TTTCTGTAACGATTTTTTTCCGAATCTTCAAAGAAAACTATATGAAGTGGTTGACACGAACTCGTAAAGAAATTTCTGTACGAAAAATAAAGAAAATTCTGAAAAAAGTCTGCAAGAAATTCTTCACATAGCAGCATTATTTTCATTTCTTTACCGATTTTCTTCCGAAATTTCGGAAAAGAATGGAAGTGTGCGTAATTTATTTCATTTTAGAAAATTCGGCAAATAATCGGATGGGAGCTTTCCGAATTCTTTAAAATTTCTTTACGATTCAGAATACTCTGATAAAATGGTTTGCAGGGACTTTACTTTATTTTTTATGAATAAGGCCATAAATTTATAAAAAATTAAACTATGCGCAAACATAAAATTAGAGCAAAAAGATGAATGTCCAATTAATTAGAAGAAAATATTTATGCAAACTCTTAACATATTTATGTAAATATTACTTTACCTTTAGTAGGAAGTTATCCTCTGTCAATGTTTTGTATAGTAGAGTAGAACCAACCGCAAGCAGTGAATCTGGAAAATGTATACTTAAATTCCAAATCTGCTCGTATCACTCCAGCTCCCGATTCCATGTAACTCACTAAATATAGGTCCACCGAAGCATGCAGCTAGCGCCATATTTTGATAGCCTTGACGAGCCAAGTATTGATTGGCAATTAAATCGCCAATGCTATTAGCCCATGTCAGAAGCGTGACGCCAATGAAAGAACTACTCAAGCCAGTAAAGATGCTGAGCACTACGAGCGCATTGAAGGCNCATATACTTTAATTCCAAATCTACTCGTATCACTCCAGCACCCGATTCCATGTAACTCACTAAATATAGGTCCACCGAAGCATGCAGCTAGCGCCATATTTTGATAGCCTTGACGAGCCAAGTATTGATTGGCAATTAAATCGCCAATGCTATTAGCCCATGTCAGAAGCGTGACGCCAATGAAAGAACTACTCAAGCCAGTAAAGATGCTGAGCACTACGAGCGCATTGAAGGCCTCAGCGCAACAAACGCGTACAACGAATATCGAACCGGCGACGCTCAAAATTGAAAGATACTGAAAAATTTTAAAATTTCAATTTTGTAAAATATGCTCAACTGACCACATAAATATATGCATACGAATATGTAGATATATCTGGAGAACTATACATCATTTACCTGATGAAAGAAAGGTATTCGATTTGTAGTAGATCCAACGAACATGCATACGGCGATCGGGCACGCAGCTAGGCCGACCCATACGAAGAGAGGCATTCCAAACAGAGAGTACATGTTCACTAAAGAATAAATGCATGCGAGTTTAAGTTCGAATTTCATTGTAAAATGGTGATAAAATTTTATTGCTGTGGGATGACAACAAATCGGACGACTTGAAATTGAACTTTTGGTTGTACTGTGACTACTGGCGAATCTCTATCTGAGTGGACAAAAACTTATGGAGAAAAACGTATTCTTCTTGTTTGGGCACTACAACCTTCTATCGGTTTGGACCGATTCTTTGGCGCCACATGTCTTTGTCTCCCTTGCAAAGTTTAGTCAGTTGTTTACCGTGAGTACAGATAGATCCACTTGTGGATACTTAGCGCAAAACTTCAACCTCAACATACTTAACAAAAAGCTTCCAACAGGATCTACAGGAGCTCAATCACCACCCATAGCATCAGAAGAGCTTCAACTGCCGCGATATCGGGCCTCAAATAAGGTCTGGATACTGCAGTCGTCTGAACTTGTCCAGACTCGACTCGGACATATCAAAGACAAGCACGGCTTGTGAAGCCTACCTGCACGACACGAACCACCTCTTCACATGCCCACTTAAACTGACGCTTCTCTACCACGTTTGCTGTGCCTAACGTTAACTAAACTTAACAACGATCGATAGAATATACGATTTAGCCAATTCTTAGTAGTGAAGCTCGAGGCAATAGAAGTGTGGTGAAGACGAAGCAAATGTACCAAGTAAGAATCAGATATTCACTCTTTAGTGATCTCTGGGCAACTACTTTACCAAAACTTCAGCTTCAAGTCGATTAGCTTTTTAGTTAAGAGGCGACTCAATATAAAATATATACTTTTCTTAGAAATGTCAACCCTATTTAAAAACACGTCTTACTTAAAATGCCCTCACATTTACTGATACCAATTTAAATTACAGGATTTAATATTTAAAATAGGTGGCAATCCTCTGTCATTCACTACCAATATGAAATACTTTTTGTTATAACTTTTTTACTTTAGAGCATCCACGCGAGCGCGCCACG
>NW_016201409.1:0-2463 GCF_001687245.7 Rhagoletis zephyria | reverse complement strand
GGCTTTCGATGCTTCCTCCTCGTAAAAAAAAACATGTGCAGTAAAAAGTAAATTAATTAAATCGACGGATTATATCAACTTTTGTGAACTTCTATTTATGTGTTTTTTTACAAAATACCTCTATTGGTTACAATAATTTTAAGCTATAATAAAAAATTGTTTAAGTAAAAATTATTGGTTTTGAAAAATAAAATTTTATAATGGGCCCCCCTCACCCGCCCTAAATTTTGTTCTGGTTACGCCGATGGGTGCGTTACCCACTAGAGTTGGGCACTTTAGCTCTTTTGAGTGAACCGTTCAGTTGTACTAGTTCGTTCACCTTGGCGAACTAAGTTGAATTGGGGAATGCATTTACATATCGACACCTTAGCGGAAGATCGACCTATCTCGGCAGCCAGTTCGAAAACGCCCTATCCCAACATATTTTCAATAGTATACTTTTAGTTAAGATACGTCGTTTTTCAATCAAATCCTTTAATAGGCCGTTCTTCAGCCAAATTCTGAAATAGGGCGTTCTAGAAAGTTTTCTGAGATAGGGCGTTTTTGAACTGGCCGCTGGGATAAGTCGATCTTCCACTCATATTACTATCACACATTTGGTGTATTTTTTGGAAAGTCACACCAGTCTCGTAAAAAGCGACGAAATATCAGTTTAGTGATACAAATTAATCAAGAATTTTATTAACCAAAGGTTCATAAATTTACAAAAAGAATTAATTGTTTAATTTACTTACTGGCACACAAGCGTGAATCTTACGTCTATCCATTGTCGATGTCAAAAAAAGAAGAACAAATAATTATAGAAGGAGAAAAGTTGACATGTGATCTTCGTGCTGGCAGATTATAAAATGGTAAAATTTTCGGAATGGTTCTATAATAAGTTTTGACGAACGTTCAGTGCTGCCACACTACTCCCCTTCTAGACGAAGTACACCTGTATTGTGCAAAATTGACTCGCCGTTCCCTTGAAGTAGGTATCGTCGATTGTGGTTGAACAGGTTAAATTTTCGTGTCAAGATTCGACAAGAATGCAAGTTTGAGTCTATCTACGCTTATGTCAGATGATCGTTCGCGTATTTCAACCGTAAAATATTTTGCAGTTTGGCGTATGACAGGAAATGGTCCATCATATGGGTGCGTTAGCGATGGGCGAATTGAGTCATTGCGTACAAAGACATGACTTGTCGAAAGAAGTGGTTTGTTAATGAACGGTGATGTGCAGTGTCGGTTGGTACTAATCTTTGTATGGATGATCGAAACTGCGAGACTGCTTCAATAGATGGGTTGACAAATTTGCTTTTGTTAAAGAATTCACCTGGAATTTTCAATGTTCTTCCAAAGACCAGTTCAGCAGGTGAAGCGTTCAACTCCGGCTTGAACACTACACGAAGACTTAGAAGGATCGATGGCAACATAAGTGTCCACTTGTTTGGGTCTCGTGACAAAATTGCAGATTGAATTGTTCTGTGAAACCTTTCAATAATGCCATTTACCTGCGGATTGTACGGTTTTGTACCAAGTGGGTGGCATCGATTTTTTGATTAATTCGCTAAATATGACACNGTGAAACCTTTCAATAATGCCATTTACCTGCGGATTGTACGGTTTTGTACGCAAGTGGGTGGCATCGATTTTTTGATTAATTCGCTAAATATGACACACTCAAATTGTCTACCTCGGTCGAATGTGATACGTGCCGGAACTCCAAATCGTGCAATCCAAGTATTAAGAAGAGCTTTGGCGACGGCTTCAGCGCAAATGTCGGATATTGGTGCAGCTTCTGGCCACNCTTTGGCGACGGCTTCAGCGCAAATGTCGGATATTGGTGCAGCTTCTGGCTACCGAGTGTCCAGCGAGTGTAGCGATCAATAACTGTCATTCCCAAGACAGCCGGTTCTACGTACCGGAATGACTTGGGTTTTACCCGACCAAGGGCTGTTGTTTCGGTGACCATACCCCGCTTAGATCGGCGATACCCCTAAATCATTGTTCGTCCATGGAGCAACTCCTTGCAGCCGGATTGCTCCGCAACCTTCTTCTCCGGGCGGGCGTAGAGCCCAACCCCGGACCAGAAACGTATTTCTGCTGTGTTTGCCAGAATCGACTCCATCCAAACTCCACTTCGGTTAGGTGCAATTCATGCAACGGATGGAGGCACCTAAGAACCTGCTCTGGTTTTAGGTCACATCGGGAGTGGACCACAAGCTATGTGGCTACCTGCTGCTCAATCCAAACGGCACAATCAGCATCCACGGCTACCCGCTCGCGCAACGCACCCAACACCCGAAGAGTCTGCACGGCTCCGAGAAGCTCCTCTGGGCAGCAGCAAACCTCCGTCGATGTCGAGCTCGAAATATTCAACGTTTATACACCCCTGTCACCTGCTGCCCGGCAGGATATCACTCTGACATAGATGCGCTACTCAGAGGTGACAACCGAATGGTAGTAGGTGACTTCAACGCG
>NW_016201408.1:0-2463 GCF_001687245.7 Rhagoletis zephyria | reverse complement strand
TTTTTTTTTTTTTAATTTTAATGGGTCTCAAAAAAAAGTGTTTGGACGAAGAACGAAAACAGTTTATAATAGAATTTAGATGGACATTTTTCTTATGGATCCGAATGAATTAAAGAAAAACTAGTTTTCCATAGAGTGAGAAGAATTCTCAGCCGCGAGGCTAAATAGGTTGGTTATTATTTGAGCAAAAGTAGCAAACAAAACAAAAACGATTCCAGACCCTCTCAGTGTCGTTCCCTTGTTCCACTTTTCGTTTAACCGGCAGCTGGTTTGCCGCCACAAATTGCAAGTGTAGGCTGTGTTCAGAAACGCATCAACTTAAAGCAGCAGTCTTTCATTTCTAAACTATAATTGATGGAAATGCATTATTTGCGCAACTACATTATTAGGGGTTTCCTCGATTCCGCGCCCGGTGTAGATAACATTTTATACCATTAAGCGGCCTGCCGATTTTCTGACAATGCGAACGTATGAAACGGCAGTGAGACCCTGTGCTGACATGGAATTTTTCGATTTGCAGCTAATCTCGGCCACACAGTGCAGTGAAACCTTGATAAAACGACCAACTTAATATAACAAAATTTTTGCTGAGCCTCTGAAAAACCTCGATCCCAGCCAGTAGAGAAATGTGTAAATTTCGCCGACAGCGCGGTCTAGTACAATTTTTCGTATCCGGAAACAAACAAAAATACTACAATCATTAATTTTCCGTACCCGGAAAACGTTCGAAAAAGATAATCAGCCTCATTGCGGGAGTCGTATCGAATGCAAGTAGTTTTTCGAGAGTCGAATCGTATCGAAAATTGCATGTCATTACCTAAAATTTCGACTCGACTAGTGTATTAAAACGGAAAAACTTGGCAACACTGTATAGTTTTCGACGATTTTCGTCGTTTACTTATTTCGGCACGACAGTAGGCAATGCCAATGTTGTCGAGTCGTACAATTCAGCCTAATTTACGACTTACGCAATGAGGATGAATGTTGTTTGCTAGTGTTTGTTAGCTTTCAGAAGATCTCGGCTTCGAATGCCGTTAGGCGCTTCCTTAACTTATTTTTTGAAAAATCATCTGTGAAATGCATAAGGAAAAAGTTTAGAAAAACTGCCTAAACAGTACGTTTCACGATAATTTTCGGTACTTTTCTGTGCATACGTTTCTGCCGGATCGTCAAAGTATCCGAAAACGGAATCGGTAAACGGACAAAAATCCTGATTACATCCACTTTTTTCCTTTTTCTGATTTTTGCTGGCTGGGTTGTTGCGAAACAAAAATGCTCCATAGATACTTATGGGTCATTCCATACAATATGTACACCTCAATATTCTTGTTTGGGGTGAAATATATTTTTTTACATTCTTTATCGAAAAAGCAGAAGACACCCATTTTTTTATTTCGTCATGATATTCGAAAATCTCGAAAAAAAAAATCCCGAAAATTTTAACTCACGGAAAAGTATATTTTTTTAATTGTTTGCAGTTAATAAACTATTTGGCGGAGCAAATCAGTTAAGGTATCAAAATGTGCGTAATTGCCTCCGCTTTCTATGAGAGTGTGAAATAGATTAAAATAAAAATAAAATTTGCATTAAAAATCGCATTTTTTATTTATTTTTATTAACTTCATCTTGTTTGATTTTTTATTTTTATTTTTTCAACCTGAATAGTTATCAAGCTTTATGGAGTAAGCTGTAAAAATCTGAGAAAGGAAACTCCAAAACTGTAGAAGTTACGAGTTTTTTGCATACCTGCGTACATAAAGTTCATACTAAAGTCGACACTTTTTGGAGATCGATGCCCCTGACACCGGCGTTTTAAAAATAGGCTTATTTTGAAACTTTTCTTAAAAATCAAGTGACTTTTGCCCCTTTTCTTTAATTTGAAATTCTATATACACAATTGACAATATTTTCATAAATTCTCCGTTGAAAACTATGTCAAAAAGTTATAACTAACCTTAGAGTCGATTTCATTTCGACTATGAATATCCCCAATAAATTTCGAAAGGTAAAATAAGCGGTATGTATCGGTTGAGAGTCTGGGTTGGCAAAGGGGGGCTATAAAGAGAGCGCAGTAAACGCACACAAATGCAAATTTCGCGGTGGTGCTTTTTAGTTATGCTTTCGAACAGCTGTTTGGTGCGTTGTCTCAGGCGCCCCTTTGCTGTGACATTCGCTGTGCTATGTAAGTTGTTATTGTGCTTTTGCACCGCAGAGCTTTTCATATGTGAACCGAGTCAGTTGGCGTCCAAACATTTAGCGGTCGGATCGTATTCAGAACGAAAAATTTGCTGTAGTATACAAGTGCATACGCAATCAGCGAGTGATAGTATTAGCAGTGGCGCAGAAGGCACAGAAAAATTATTTCTACATTTTAACTTCTTGTTTGGCTGTGAAATAAATTCCAAAAGATGGACCCAATGAAAGTCGAAGTTAAACATATTGATGAACTCTTCAGATTAGATG
>NW_016201407.1:0-2463 GCF_001687245.7 Rhagoletis zephyria | reverse complement strand
TCAGTATTTTTTAAGAATTGCCGAAAAGATTTCATTAGCTGGTATTTGACTAGTATGTTTATTTATTTTTTATTCACAATTGTCTACATTACGCCGAAAAGTTTGTGTTTAAACAATTAAAGAGCAATACTTACCTCTTTTATGTTGTGGGTACTTTAAGCTTTTTGCAAAACAAAATATTTAGTCCGGATATTTCAAAGATAGTCTGTATGTATGTCTTATTTGTCTCACTCACTGTATGTTGTACTTATACCAAAATTTAACCGCATATGGCCGGAAAACGATATTCAATCATTACTTAGTTTAAATAAAGTGTTCAAAATTAAAATTTAAAATTCAATTTGACCAAAGTAGGTGCTTCGTGGTACACACCAAATTTTTTTGCCCAATTCTGAGTCGTTTCTTAGTTGGGTAACACACTGTAAAAGAAAATTTTCAAATATCTTAATTTAAGGCAATTTCTAACCGCACGTACATAGCTTAATTTCCTTCCAGATTTTTAGGTTTTTATATACACATCAAAATCCTAGAACGTGAATGAGCAAATTTTTTATGAAATTATTAGTACAAGGACCCACTTTTCAAAGATGCCGAAGCTTCCAAAAGACGTTGTCTTGCTTAAAATTAGTCATTAGTAGTCAGATTTAAAGTTTATTCCACACGCTCTCCGGGTTGTATCGGTAATTAGAGCCTAAAAATAAGTTACTCTCTCACAAGTGTCTAAAGAGTGTCAACCTGTGCCAAAAATGCCCAGAGCGTGAGGAACGCCAAAAACCACTCTTCGTGCGCGGAATCAAAAAATCAGTTCTAAACAATAATTTTATGTGTATATATCTTATGTATATAGCTAATAAAATTAGCAAGTACCTACATTTCTGAACCTTTAGTGCTATTTTCCATTTTTGTATTTAACAAAATTCGCTATCGGATGTAAGCAAACCTTGTGTGGAACAAACCCTTAGTCAGAAGAATTTTTGCGGCCAAAATCTTGAAAAATGTGAAATTCAACTGAATTTAAGTTAACGGAAATCAGTGGCGGATCCAGCGGGGGGTTTTTGGGGGTTAAACTACGTGTCAGTCAGTAGCGCACCCACGGGCGGTGTTTTAATATGGCGCATATGCATTTAAACACCCCCGTGGGTCCGCCAAGGACTGACACGTAGTTTAACCCCCGAAACCCCCCGCTGGATCCGCCACTGACCGAAATTAAAGAATACACGAAAAGTGAGAATATATATAAAAAATAAAAAAAAGTGAATTGAAAATGGAAGGAGACAAAAAATCAATGATGTAGTAAGTGTTTATTGTGCTTTTGCTTGTGTGAATGTGTTTTGTACATACATTTCTATTCTTATTTGACATTAGTTTTGTTGTTGCCATTCTTTGTACTAAAAATTTGGTTTTTTACGTTCCTTTACTTTTTCCTGTTATTCTCTTTTAGTGAGCGCATTTTGCTTACGCTCTTGCATTTTGACACTTTTCAGATTTTAGTCAGAAAAAATAAGGAACGGACGTATTATACAAATTGATTGAGCACACTCCTCTAACCACTGGGCTACAGCGGCCATCAGAATTCATTTCCTTATTTCATTATTTACCTTGCATTCCTTGTAAATATGGGTGTACATTAGGGTGGTCCGAAAATGCATATGAAAGTCGGAATTTTTATGCTCTCACCCCCTAGGATTGTTTTGTACCGAAAAAAATATACCTTATTTTTTTTATTTTGAAATCAAAAAACATTTAGAGGTCGCTCAAAGCGCTCAAAGTTTTCCGTGTATTTTTATATGGGGAAAAAACAACTTTTCGTAGAAATGGTATACAATTGTGGAAAATCAATATTTTTCGATCGCAAAGCTCTGGTTCTATTAAATTTAATTTCAAAATAAAAAATAGAGGTATACTTTTTTCGATATAGAACAATCCTAGGGGGTGAGAGCACTACAATTCCGACTTTACCGTTTTTGGACCACCCTAGTGTACATACATATGTATTAAGTAGTATGCATTTTAAAATAACCTTGTTAATAATTTTTTTGCAACTGCATATTTGTAGTCCCAGCATTTTATATTAGTAATAAAATATTCAATGACACAAGCTTCAGCATATCAATGTACATACTTATATTTTACTTGTACATATATAGACGCATATGTACATATGTTTGCACAATTTTGCAAGCGCAAAACTAAACAAAAAATGCATTGCCGATCATTCAACCGGAAAAGTTTGTGGCAAAGCCACAGCAACAGTGGAGACAACGACGCAAAAAGAAGCAGCTTTTGGAGACAATGACACGCGATATTCAAGATGCCATAGAACTACCAACGGTGAGTATTTACAAGCATTCAAGTAAAGTAAATATGGATATGTACATAAATACAAATATCTATGTAAGTACTAAGTGGTAACTTGCTCAATGCTTATGCCAAACCTTTTTAGCAGACGATCTTGAAAATGCG
>NW_016201406.1:0-2463 GCF_001687245.7 Rhagoletis zephyria | reverse complement strand
CATGCAGAGACGGGTATGTAATGATGTTGACGTTGTTTGTTATTGTTCAGTTTTTTGATTACCAATTGGACATATTTTTAATTCAGTTGTACCTGTGTTGCAATTTCTTTATTGTAATAAGTAACAGTAATTATTATAAGTAACAATAAAAATCATTATTGTAATCTTACTATAATACAATTACAATACAGTCCGATTAGAAAGGACTGATGCTCTTTTGCACAAACAATTCTTTTTTAACCGACTCCCAAAAAAGTAGGAGGTTATCAGTTCGTCGGAATATTTTTTTTTTTTTTTTGCTAAACATTACTTGTTAATAGCTACTTTTAAGCTAGTGGCAATGAATGAAAAATTTGATATTCAGTACTAAGAGGGGGGACCACAACCCGGTACGACCATTTCTCGCTCTCAATGAAACTATACTGAAACGTTTGTAGTTAAACGATTTTATTCTATCTTAGCACAATTTTTTGCAGGTTTTTTGCTTTTAGGTCGAAAGTTCAAGACATATTTTTAAATGTAGTTCTATTTATAAATCGACCTCGAACATATTTTTGTCGTCAGCGACCTAAATTTAGTATTTAGTAGCAACATTTTTTCAAAGAGCATTTTAATTCGGTAACTTCCACCAAAACTAGTCTTTTTGCCCCGGATTCTGAAAAAATGCCAGTTGGAGGGTTAAATGTTCATGAATGTCTGAAAAAATTTTAATAAGGAATTTTTGAATTTTCGACCAAAAAGTTGGGAGCTTTAACCCACTGTACAAAACAAAAATGTGATGCGATAGAGCAGAAAAATATACTAATATTAAGTATACAGTATTACCATACATATTCAAGGCTTCATACTGGAGTGCAAAAGAGGAATTCGGGAAGCCTGCGTATTTGGCAGTCATGTTATCGCAGATCCTTTTAATTCGAGATATTGGGTAGCGGGATTTTAGTCATAAACGATTTAGTTAGCAAAATCGAGAATCCGTTCAAAGCGGCTGTATTGTACTCTCTCTTTTTTTTTCGTTAGCTTAGCAAGGGTTCCGAAGAAGCCGGATCTTAAATATGTAAGTTGTTTCTCTTTTTTACTCCAAAATAACGGTAAAAAAAACACTAGCAAAATTGTTTCTAACCCAATCCGAAAAAAATTAATTTTCTACATTTCACTTTCAAAATTCAAAGAAACGAATTAATTCACAATTTGTGCACGTTAGACTGTATCCCGATGTATAGAGCAAAAATAAAGAGCTTTTCAATCGATTTTACTACAAATTCTTTTTCAAAACCAAAAGTTGTGGAGCTTATTTAAATTATATTTACCATAAGAGTCCCGATCTCATATTATTTGGATTTCAAATGATCGGATTATAATTTTAGAAATACATATTAGGGTGGTCCCTAAAATATCAATATCTAAAATTTGTATGAGGCACGACTTTATTTTGCTCTACTTACAAAATAAAGATATTCACAAAAATTTTAAAATTTTAATCAAATTTTTAGGGGACGCTACTAGGCTTTCTTTTGGTTGTTTGCATTTGCGACAGGGTATATGATGTATTTAAAAATTACACAAAAAAAGTTTGGAGTTTGAAAAAATTTGTTTTTCTAAATCGCAAAAAAACTACAAAATTTATTATTAAAACTTATTCATATCAATTCATAAACTCACTGTTCAATTTTTTAAGGACCACCCTAATACATATGTATTTATAGAGAAAGAGTATGTAATTTTTTAATACCTTATAGTATGTGTATTATTTGTGAAAATCTGCCATCAAATATAAAAATAAAATTTAGAAGCAAATTCGTTTTAAAGGATGTCCAGAAAATAACTGTTGTATGTATACTTTAAAAACATTCACATTAATTGTGTTTAAAATCGATTGAAAATAACTATTTGATACTTTTTGTGATACGACCTAATGTACCCATAGAATAATTTAAAAACGACAATAAAGGAGATTTACATACATACATTTACGCCTTCTTGGCCTACCAGCAGCTCATGCATTTTTAATACTTACCGTACTTGACCCTTTTTATCGGATCACCATTCAACTACAGGCAGCTCTTTTTTTTGTATTTATTTTATGTTTCCTGTTTTCTTTTTTTGAGCAATCACTTGACAATGACTTTGGCATCCACACATTCACCTCATTTTGGCATATGGTACAGATGTCTGCTATTNGCAATCACTTGACAATGACTTTGGCATCCACACATTCACCTC
The DNA here is from genome assembly GCF_001687245.7 of Rhagoletis zephyria. Lineage (NCBI taxonomy): Eukaryota > Metazoa > Arthropoda > Insecta > Diptera > Tephritidae > Rhagoletis > Rhagoletis zephyria. The sequence goes on along the minus strand of NW_016201406.1, from coordinate 240 downwards.
ATTTTGGCATATGGTACAGATGTCTGCTATTTCAAATGAATTTATTTGCATACTCCTCTATTTGTATAGGATCTTTATCGATACATATGTATGTACGTATGTATGTAAATCGGATTACCCCATTACAAACTCACGGAGAGGTCAGCGTGCGTTTGAGGAATATAAATGCAAAAGGTGACCTGACCACTTACTTCGTTTCGTCGGGTCACTTTTGATTTATGCACGATTATGCAAATATGA
>NW_016201405.1:0-2463 GCF_001687245.7 Rhagoletis zephyria | reverse complement strand
GTTTGTGAGAGTGAGTGAATTTTAGTCTATGCAGATATGACTATGCATACATATATGCATGTATGAACATATGTGTATGTATCTTTATTTATTTAAGTATGAAGAATTCAATTCGATTGCTTAGATAATGAACCAAAGTCAAGCAATTACGCAAGCGCTCGTCTACGAGCTATCACTATGATAGTGGAGTTTAAAATAAATGCGTGCACTGGGGCGTATGAGTAATTTTTTATAGCTACNTCGATTGCTTAGATAATGAACCAAAGTCAAGCAATTACGCAAGCGCTCGTCTACGAGCTATCACTATGATAGTGGAGTTTAAAATAAATGCGTGCACTGGGGCGTATGAGTAATTTTTTATAGCTACCTGATGTATGAATCTGAACTGAAGGGGCATACCGAAATATTTTTTACGTACTAAGTTGAATAGTGAATTCTTTATTCTCTTATTTTCAGAGACACTTATAATGGCCTACAGAAAGTTTTAAATGATTGATTGAATGAATGTTTGATTGGTAAAGGAGCGAAGTTGGCGCCTAAGTGGGGAAGTAATGAGGAAATAAATAAATTTAGGTAGAGTATATCTATTATTTCCTTAACATATGTAAGTACTGCAACGATTTACTAAAATTCTATAAAAAAGGCTAAAAAAAGCGCAGTAGGCAGGAATAGGCACTAAAAATCGTATAAAGGAAAAAAACAAAAATAAAACCGAAAAATTTCCAAAAATAGACATTTAATTTATGAATGTATGAATACATAAATCCATTTATACCATTTTTTTTTGCGAAAATTACATGCAAAAAAAATCAAAAAATCTGAAGCAAACACTTTTTTTAAACCACCTCATAAGTTATATTTAAATGCTCTTAAATAAAATTATAACAGGCCGGTGTCTGTATATTATAGATACTTAATAAAAGTTAATATGGAGGGTCTTGATTAGGGCAACAGAAGCTAAATCAAAATTTTTTTTAGAATTTTTGTCTGTCTGTCTGTTTGTTTGTACGTGCATCACTTGAAAAATAATGCATGGCATCGAATGCAGTTTTCACCAACGTGATGATCGCTAGAGGTCTAACTTAAAATATAGAAGAAGAAATATTTGAGAGCTGCCACCTATGTGAAAATTATAGTTTAAGTAAACTAGTAAGATGAGGGTTGCCATCTGTTTGAAAATTTTAATTTAATTTAATTGATAAGAAAAATTGAATATCTAAACGTTTTTATTTCCGAAAATGTTGCAAACTTCCATTTCGATAGTTTTTCTTAAATGATAAATAATTCACTAATTATCGCTTCTTATTAACTTCCTCTATGGAAAGCTTGTCAACGATTTAGCTTTAATCAGATTGCACAAATATCATAAATTTTGTTTTTACAATATTTTCTTTTTTTTAATTCGTACTTACCTCATTTTCTTCAAATGGCTTATTTTCGTTCTGTGATTCGGAAGCCGGCTTGGCTTACAAGTTTATTTTCCTTTATTTTTTGGTGCTCTTTAACGGTTGTTGACTTGATTGCTGCTCATGGTGCAAAAGCATGTACATATGTATGTATGTATGTATGCATAATGCATGGACATGCAGTGAAGAGTATGAAAATACATATATTATTAGTTATAATATGCTTTTATATTTATTTAACATTTTCTTAGTGTCGTATTGCAACCACAACAATGTGCGCGCTTTCACAAGGCAACAAATTACGGGTACATAATAATTCTTAAGAACGTTAGAATGGTGGCAAGGTCATGTTGGTAAAAAGACTGCCTAGTATTTAACATCCGATTAGTTGAGTATATTCATTAGGGTGGTCCTTAAATAAATGAAGGATCTTTTAAGGTCTCACCACCTCAATCGGTAATACAACTGTCACAGATATCACATATAAATTTTGGTCCCGATTGGAGTCGTTTAATGCGTGTTGCAAAGGGATCAAAGACCAGATGCCTCTAAGGACTCAAAAAATTAAAATTATTTTTTTTTTTCATTTAATGCCCAAAATCGATACTACTAAAGTCGAGGATATCACATATAAATTTTAGTTCCGATTGGAGTCGGTTAAGACGACTTCATAGGATAATCTGAACTTTGAACCCTGACCTTAACCGACTTCGGACTCCGGACCAAAATTTATATGTGATATCTTTAACTATGGCAGTATCTATTTTGGGTATTAATTAATTTAAAAACAAATAATAAATTATTTTAATTTTTTGAGTCTTCATAGCGGAATCTGAACTTTGCCCCCTGCGCGACACACCTAAACCGTCTCCAATCGGGACCAAAATTTATATGTGATATCTTCGCCTTAAGTGAAGCTTAAGAAATCTGAGGTAAAAATATGCTTCCTACATTTAAGAACCACCCTCATTTGCATACATAGAATAAGGTATAGAATTTCTTTGCTTAGCATTTTTCACGTTTCGCTGGTGCTTAATGCTTGGTACCCGCTCACAAA
>NW_016201404.1:0-2463 GCF_001687245.7 Rhagoletis zephyria | reverse complement strand
AACAAACTTTTGCATACTTTTCAGACATACACACATACTAAAATTTGAAATCCTTATGTATACATATACCAACGAAAAACTATATTTTTTTTTATTTTTTTTCAGCGTGTTGCAAAATTTTATCCAAAATCAGCATGGTGCATTGAGCCGTGCACCTGCCAAATCCATGATTCAATAATTATTATTGAATCATGCTCCAAATCAGCTTAATACACCAATAGAAGGAGAACTGCGTCAATAATAGATATCCAATACCGGGATTAATATTATCCTGCCCACTAGCGCAGCAGAGACTGTTTATGTATGTAAATCATGACGAAATAAAAAACAAAAAGAAAGCAGAAAAATAAAGTCAAACGCAAAGTCAAATAAACAAAACCCAAAATTCATAGCAATATTTATACAAAGACGCTCGATTCACATATTCCACCAACAGCTGTTGCCATAGAGGCCACGGATGTTGCTGAAAGCCTGCAGTCCTTCAACGTGGGTTTTTGTTATAGTAGATTCGAGAACAGCGATGGTAGCGCAAATTTTCAGTCGGCTGGTATTGACAGCTTTGAAGAGGATCTGCGAAACAATTATTCGCACCTCATTGGCTTGGATTTGTGCAATCAGTCGCTACTACTCTCCGGTGTGAATAATTGAAGTAGTGCAAGTAATGGCAGAAATGGAAACACTGTGCATATAAATATGTTGCAAGTGCGTAAAATTGTCACTCATTCGTTTTTTTTAAGTGTGCGGGCAAATGTGTTGCGTTGCATAGCAAATTTTAATATTTAAATTTAAACGACATTTAGTTAACAAATTTTTATAGCAAAAACATTTCAAGCAAAGTGTTTTTTTGCCTTCATGCGTTCGATAGTCTACATTTGTAGCATTTTCGACGTCCTGCGTCCTGCTGTAGTGGACGTTAAGTTGGATGGAATTTGTAGAGGTGTGTATCAAGATAACATTAACTAATACTTATAAATCACCAAAAATCACCTTCAACTATATCAACGATTTGGCGCAACGTAGACTAAATATCGACAGGTTTAATATATATTAATATATTTAGTTTCAATTGCCAAAACTCGATAATACAAAGTTCCCAAACCTTGGTAATAATTCCCAAATATTGTCCAAATTCGGTACCTAAATTATTTAGTTGGCAAAACTACACTCTTTTTTCAATGACAACAAATACCCACCAATTCAATTTAGAAACGAAGTCAAACCACTGCATGTGCAACATAGTGAACATTACGGCATATCTAATATTTAATCATCCACGAAATTCAACTAACTAAGTAAAATGAACATAAATGAAGGACAAAAACTCAAAGGAGAAGGAACGAAAAATTACATTGAAAACGACACAACGCTGAAACCGGTTTTTCTTCAAACTAAACTTGACAAGGTATGACGGAAATTCGTTGCAAAATAAATCTTCACTTTAAACTTTTAAAATTACCCTAGCCTGTTTCCCAAGAAGCAAGCCGACTAACCCCGTGCCACAAATATGTATGTATGTTCGTCGGCACTCACGGCTATATTAACGTGAAAATATGCAGGGCACATACCATGCATACATACATACGTGCATACATATGAATACACATTAGGGTGGAAAAGTCGGAATTTTATTTTTCTATATCGTAAAAAGTATACCCCAATTTTTTTTTATCAAAAAATATTTAGATGTCGCCGAAAGCGCTCAAAGTTTTCTATGTATTTTATATGAGAAAAAACAACTTTTCGTAGAAATGATATCGAATTTTTGGAAATCTATTTTTATCGTTCGGAACACTTTGGTTCACTTCAGGAGACTTCCAATAACAATACACAATTGTTTACTCATGATTTTTGATTTACCCCCATTGCATTTCCTGACATTATCTGTTGATTTTAGGCAGACTTATAGAATATAGTCACTATGCAAAATTGGTTGAATAAATAATTGGATAAATATTTTTTGATTTCAAAATTAAAAAATAGAAGCATATTTCTTCGATATAGGACATGCATTTTTGGACCACCCTAATATACATACATATGTTTGCATGTACAGATTTTTTTTAGGATATGCTTGTTGGTATTTTCGGATGAAAGCGGCTGCGAGTATCCTCTGCAGTGACACATTAAACACGCCCTGCTAGGCTTAATTGCAACATTTGCATGACTGACTTGCCGTAACCTAGTGTGTTCACCTTTGTGATTTTGTAGAAACATAAGTTGCCTAAATGTGAAATATTACATATCTGCATCGTGTTGTTTCAAGAAATTGTCAGAAATTCGAATTTTAGGTACTAAGGCGAAATAAAACAAGTTTACTCACATACATATATGTATGTATATATGGATATACCCTGGTGTATACTCGTATTTGTCTTTGCTGAATATTTATTTACTTAGTAAATCAGAGTTCGGGCATTTTTAATATTACCGTGTGCTTTCACATCAAACAAGACTCACCGAAAT
>NW_016201403.1:0-2463 GCF_001687245.7 Rhagoletis zephyria | reverse complement strand
AACATGAGTTTTCCCAGAAAAAAGTGGAAAAGGCAAGAAGTAATATGCAAAAAGACAGCCGACGAGTAAATATTTAAACTAGAGAAAGTTGCAGAATGGACTTGCAGATTATGATTAGGGCGTTTTTGAACCGAATTCTGAGATAGGGCATTCTTCAATCAAATCCTGAAATAGGGCGTTGTTGAAAAGTATTATGAGATACGGCATTTTCGAACTGGCTTTATAAGGGAATAAGGTCTTTAGAGATTTTGACTGAGTTGAACAAAGTCAAACAAAATAGCGAGCTATCAACGCCGCCTCAACAGCTACCTATTCAGACTCGAACCCCAACATCCCAAATGAGTGCCCGGCATGTGGAGAATCTCCTCATGACACCAACCACCACTTCACATGCCAGCTAAATCCGACTCAACTGACACCCCTCTCCTTTAGTCCGAACCCAATCCTTCAGTTGAGCTCGACGACAAAGAAACCGTTTCAAAAATTCTCACCTGGCCAGGTGACGGAGATTTCTTTCGTGAAGAAAAATCATTCGCAAACCTTTCCATCGACTTCAAGATTCAAAGATTATACATACGTATGTATCTAGTACTTCCTCAATATTGAATTTTTGAAGCCCAAACTTAGCACCTCACGGAAGTCATTAGTCTGTCGCAACCTCACTTAAAAAGTGGAAAATATGTAAGGCGATACGATTACTGATACCCAGTGGACCTATCACCCTAGGCAAGCCATTGAAGCGTTGTTACTTCCGTCCCACCGCGATATTTAACGCCGTTGTGAGACGGCTGCCTTAGGAGCATTAAACCTGTTCTACTGGAAAACAAAGGAAAACCTTCTCAACTCATCCAGCTTAAAGTGGTGATCCACCAGGGCGGTGACCTATGTATATCGATACTCTATATATTGAACAGCTTCCATCTTAAATACCAGATTCAGCCATATGCCCGCTTTTCAAGAAAGACTATAGACACAGGTCATAGAGAGGAAATCAAGAAAATACGGGATTCTTATCTTCTAAATAACTCTCCATCATAATTTTCGGCCTAGGTCGGAAAGTTTTAAAGTAATCCAACAAATATAATGGAAATGGTGAGTATGTTCAGGAAACGAACGCGCTTGGTCTTTCCGTGACGAAAGATTTTCAAACAGCTCGAAACACTCTCAAAAGCAGTCCTTTTAATAGGTAGATCTTTACTCAACCCCAAAACACTCAAAATAAAAAACGTCAATGCTCGGAATGTTTTTCTTTTGGTAGCTAGCTAACTTTCATTAAATGAAAAGAAATCCCACCGTTAGCCATTGTCCTAAAATCTCTGTTTTGCTCATTTATATACTTGTATGAAGGAAACTAATTCTCTCTGTACCCATAATAAATATTTCTTCTTACACATGCCTCTCTACTCCTCTGTCGACTCAAATTAAATAATCTCAGACCAATTCAAGCACTTAATTACAGTCAGAAACCTTGACTTTCGTGCTACCGACTTGTCACTAATAACAAAGTCTCCAGCTATCGAAAATAATTAGATAGAGGCGACATTAGAGAGATATGTATGTAGAGATAAGCGAATGCTAAATGTGCATAAACTGGTGACGCCGGAGAACCTACGCATTCTTACTTACCACTCAACTAGTGGATGTCAAACAAGTCTATCAGCAAAGTAGACGCGCCGGGGTTGAAATCGTGCAGCGTTTGACATTAAAATTACTGCCGCCCACGTGCAAATTGCAACTTCCGTTCGAAGTCGCTGTTAAGGCCGCCTGTGGCGTAAAAAATTTTACAAAATTAGCACTCAGAAATGGTTGGTGTTTTTTTTTCTTGTTTTTTTTTTTGTTTGTTTGTGTTTTACAATTATAGCGTGCATTTCGCTGAGGGCAAACCTTCATTTCTTCCTTCCTTCCATTTATGTTTAGAGGCTATTTCCTCGGTGACAGCAGAGCGCATGCGCAAATGCAATACCCGTAGTTTTTTTTTTGTGCCATTTGCATTGAGGTCGGCTTAGTGCGTCAGCGCGCGCGTTACGGCCAATTGACTCTACGGCCTGCAAGTGTGCAATTGCATTTCCGCATGGCCTTAAAAGGTGGCTATGAGTGAGTGAGTACTTAATTTTTTCTTTTACATTTTTGAGCAACCATTTTAAGACTCTTTTTCGAAGTCAATATTTGAGGATTTTAAGTGTATGCTTTCGCAAGTTTATTGACATTTCTTTGGCAGTGAAAAAAAAACACAAGCCAAATGAAGTGAGAATGTATAGGCCTTGCTTTTTTTATTGTTTGGTTAATGTTGTTAGCATCTTACTTCTTTTTAATGCCTTTTTCGTTTTTTGTTTTTTTGTTTCATTTACTTGAAAGTTGTGCAATTCGTTTTTCTGGCTAACCTGCTGTTGGCAGCCCACGCAGCCAGCCGTTAATCGTAACAAGACGCCAGCGTGTTTTTGTGCGCGGTTGCGGTTTTACTGG
>NW_016201402.1:2017-2463 GCF_001687245.7 Rhagoletis zephyria | reverse complement strand
CAGTCACTATCCCTTAGCCCCTCATTTGCCGCTTCGTTGCCGAAAGGTCACTTTTGGAAATTTTGTCGTGCTCTCATTTCCCCTCTCTCTCTCTCTCTCTCTCTCTCTCTCTCTCTCTCTCTCTTCCACGTGGTTCTTCTTCGTAGTCTTCGTAGTCGTCCTCGCTCGTCCCCGTCGTCCTCGCCTCGTTCTCGCCGATTTCAAAGTGCTTCAAAGTATTCAGACACAAAGCAACTACCGGTAAGTAGTACCTTTCCAGAGCCCGGCTCCGTTATTACTAGCTGTAAATTGAAACTGCTGTCTTAGCTTAGAGACAACCTGAACGGTTTAGCCTAGCGACACATGGCGGCCACTGGCAGTGCTAATCGCCCGAATCCCTATCGCTTCCCTATCGACAGGGGGCCAGGGCCAATGGGTGACAATGCCAATGTGACCACGTGTCGCCA
>NW_016201402.1:0-1998 GCF_001687245.7 Rhagoletis zephyria | reverse complement strand
CTCTCTCTCTCTCTCTCTCTCTCTCTCTCTCTCTCTCTCTCTCTCTCTCTCTCTCTGCAGTCGCTTCCGGTCATCGTGCACTGATTCTGAGAGCATTTTCTCCCAAAATCGAGTAATCTCGAGTATTCCAGTAGTTCAGTTTGTCCCCCAACATGCACAATAGATTTGTGAATTTGTGAAAAAAACGTTGTTAGACTTTAGAACCTCTATGTTTTTAGAACTTGCAATTGCATTGTTCTCCCACTCTATTTAGAGTGGTGTATCCCTCACTGTAGTGAGTCAGTTATTCTCTATCTTGTTGTTGAATAAACCTTATCTATCAGCTCACGCTCTTCCTGCCTCTTAATAAAAGTTCATGCCAAGTTTAGCTTGAATCGACGGCTGGGAAGAGGTTATTAATTAATCGCGCCACTAATTACTTATTGTTAGGTTTTATAACCTTTGTGATTTTGGAACTTGCAAACATTGTTCTCCCACTCTATTTAGAGTGGANCTCTCTCTCTCTCTCTCTCTCTCTCTCTCTCTCTTTGCTGCGTCGCTTCCGGTCATTGTGCACTGATTCTGATAGCATTTTCTCTCAAAATTCTAAGACTCAAATAAGTTTCAGTAATTCAGTTCCCCCAACATAGGCACAATAGATTTGTGAATTTGTGAAAACAGTTCATGTCAAGTTTAGCGTGAATCGACGGCTGGGAAGAGGTAATTAATCAATCGCACCACTAATTACTTATTGTTAGGTTTTAGAACCTCTGTGATTTTGGAACTTGCAAGCATTGTTCTCCCACTCTATTTAGAGTGGAGTATCTCACTGTAGTGAGTTAGTTATTCACTAGTCTTTAGTTGAATAAACGTTTTCTATCAGCTCACGCTCCCCCTGCCTTCTAACACTTATTAGTCACACCAAGTTTCAGAGCATAGGCAAAGCTGCTTTTGGATTTCCTCTGTCTCTTTTACAACTTTGCTAACAAATACTCTCTCTCTCTTTTAGTGTTTCTAGTCTCCCCTTCTCCTATTACCACCACCCTTACCACCACTTGTTGATCTTGTAGTTGTCTTCTCTCCATTCCTTCAGCTCCTCACAAAGCGCTGCAAAAGACGATGAACAACGAAGACGATCGCCAGCGCCAGCAGCAGCAGCAGCAGCAACATCTGCGCCAGCTTCAGAACTTGGTCCGTGGTAACCCCGATGTGATGGACGGCCTTGATGATGACAGTGACGATGAGGTTGAGGGCAACCATGGTCTGCAGGCGCGAGCCCAGGCGGTGCGACAGATGATACCCCAAGTGGCTCCAGCCAATTTGGCCGTACTTTTCACTGAGCTGGTCAACATGATAATGGCGGGCAGAAACGAAGAGGACGTTCAGGTGGTGGTCGCGGAAGAGGCCGCCCAGGCGGCCGCCGACTCTGCCCGGGCCGCCCAGGATGCCCAGCTCGCCGCCCGGCGCCTGGCGGAGCAGGCGCAGGAGGCGGCAGATCAGGCGCAGGTGCTGCACGCCGGGGCGGAGTCCGCCTCCGACCAAGCACTGGGCTACGCCCACAGTGCGCAGCAGGCAGAGCGAAGCGCCCACCGCTGGGAGCGCAATGCGGAGAACTCGGCGCGGAACGCGGCGCAGAGCGCCACCAACGCCGCCTCCAGCGCCACCGCCCTCGCCGGGATGGCCGCCAACGGTGTGGGGGTGGTCAGCCAGCTCTCCTGCCGCCTGGCCAACCTGGAGCAGCAGCAGCAGCAGCAGCAGCGGGCCTCGGGACCTCGTGGTGATAATGGTGGTTCCTGGAACAACAACGGCAACTGCAGCAACGGAGCAGCAGGTGGTGGTGGTGGTGGTGGTGGTGGTGGGCAGGGTGGAAATAGTGCCGGCAAGAAGAACAGAGACCGTGCCGGCCGACGTCAGCAGAACAGCACTGGAACTGGAACTAATGGCAACGGTGATGAGCCGATCGTCGAGGTGTTCGACGAGGATGAGAGCGGCAACAGTTCTTCTTCTTCTCCTCCTCCT
>NW_016201401.1:0-2463 GCF_001687245.7 Rhagoletis zephyria | reverse complement strand
GGCCCGTCCACCAGCAGCTCCGTCGCTTTCATCTGCTTAAAGAGCACCGGCTTGCCGAGCTTACTGCCGATGGCGGCCTTCTCAAAGCGGAAGGCCTTCTCCTTCGAGATGAAGTAGAAGTGCGTGTCGTCGCTGAAGCCCACGATGTCCGAGGCCTCCGGCGTCAGCGGCGTAGCACATTCTTCCGACTCTTTGCTTTCCTTGGCCACCAACTGCTGCTGCTGACCGCCTCCTTGGGCGCAGAGAAGGTAGTCGTTGAAGATGAGATCGCTAGAGGGCGGCTATTCATCGGCAGTAGGGGAGAGTGTCGGAAGTGTTTGAGGATGATGATTAGTTTAAGTTACTCTTATGTTATCCAGCAAAAATGTCTCAATGTGGCAATCTCTTCCAGCCTCACCTGAAGGCCGCCATATGAGTACTTGGTGAGAAAGGCTTCGTGCTNGCAATCTCTTCCAGCCTCACCTGAAGGCCGCCATATGAGTACTTGGTGAGAAAGGCTTCGTGCTTCAACAGTACGGCATTGTAGACGACCATTGGCTCCTTCGTGGAGACGGGAGTGCCCGGCGTCGAAATCGCCTTCTTCTGATCATCTAAGCTCACCAGCTCCTTCTTGTCGATGTTGAAGACGAGTGGCTTCTTGTCCTCCTCATCACCACCTAGGTTCGAAGTGGGGTGGACGTTGCTGTTGATGAAGCTCAGCACCAGGTAGTGGCCACCGGAAGGGTCGGCTATGATCAGGCCAATGTCCAGGCTCTTGAGCTTGCCCTTCAGCGGGCTCCAGGCCTCCTCCAGGGGCTTCCCCCCGGAGAGGTAGTACTTCCCCTCGACCACTGAGCTGTTGGGCAGCTGAAAGAGGCAGGGAGTGCCCTCACTGGAGTTGGTGATGGCGATGAACTGGTCGCCGGCGTAGCCGAAGGCGACTGGACGGACGCTTAGTTTGGGCTTGCACTGCGGGGGAAAAAAGAAGTGAGTTTTGTAAGTTTTTTATATTTGAAGTATACTTACCGCAAATGTGAACTGAATGGGCAGGAAAAGCAGGGAGACGGTCACCACAACCACCACCGAATAAGAGGAAAAAGTGGCGGTCATGCTGTAGTGCGATAAAGTTGTAGCGATGAAGTGTGTGAAGTTGCTCTTGAAGAAAAACTAAATGCAAAACTTGGAGTGAGTCGACAACCAGAGCACGGCACTTTGAATGTTTTTATACCCTTTTTGTTCTAAAAATTAACAAATTAGAACATACGTCACTGGTTAGGACAACAAGGCTAAGCAATTTTAGTTAGTTTAAAATGACAAAACTCAAAAAAAGTTCAAAATTAGTTAGGCGGCAAATTTAAAAAACTTTAATTTAACATTGAAAACCAGGTTTTATGCAAAGTCAATCATTCTAACCTAACATAACCGAAAGTACTCCCCAACAATGACCTTAACCTAACATAACAGCGAGGCCGCTGAAAGCCAATAGAAACACCACAACAATAACCCTAACCTAATACAACCGAAAATACTCCCCTTCAATAACCCTAACCAAACATAACAGCAAGGCCACCGAAGGCGGCCGAGTCAATGGGAACACCCCAACAATAACCCTAACCTAATATAACAGCAAGGCTGCCGAAAGCGGCCGAGCCAATGAAAACACCCCAACAATAACCCTAACCTAATATAACAGCAAGGCTGCCGAAAGCGGCCGAGCCAATGAAAACACCCCAACAATAACCCTAAAATAACAGCAAGGCCGCCGAAGGCGGCTGAGCTAGAGAAAACACCCCTTCAATAACTCTAACCTAATACAACCGAGAGTACTCCCTTTCAATAACCATAACCTAACATAACAGCAAAACCACCTAAGGCGGCTGAGCCAGCGGAAACATCAAAACAATAACTCTAACCTAATACAACTGTGGGTACCCAAAAATACCCTAACTTAATATAACTGAGAGTATTTTTCAACAGTAACCCTAACCTAGTATAACCAAAAGTACTCCCTAAAAGTAAATCTAACCTAACATAACATCGAGTCCGCCTGAAATTGCTGAGCTCAGAAAAACTACCCAAGACAAAACTACCCCAACCTAACAACAAGTACTCTTTATAATAACCTAACATAAACAGTGAACACTACTCTACAATGACCCAAACTTAGCAAAGCATTTCGGCTGCTAAAAACAGCTAAACTCGAAAAAACTTTCTAACTATAATCTTAGCCTAAAATAACAGAATAAAGCTCCAGAACTTCATTTGTGGCTAGTACAATAGATGAACATTTTATTTCATCTTCAGCCATGCCAAGGATTTACTAACATGTGCAATGAGAGCTATTTCTTTTTTCAGTCAACTTTTAACAGCTTTGTTTTTGGAGAGTATTCTCGGTTGTATTAGGTTAGAGTTATTTTTGGGGTGTTCCCATTGGCTTGGCCGCCTTCGGCGGCCTTGCTGTTATGTTAGTTTAGGGTTATTGAA
>NW_016201400.1:0-2463 GCF_001687245.7 Rhagoletis zephyria | reverse complement strand
TGACTCAAGAGTACACTGCATAAACTGAGTTTATGCTGGCCCTGCTAGTAAATTTTAATTAATTTGTGTAGATAAAAAAACTTGTAATGTGATGTTTAGCCCAAAACCAAATTTATATAAGTTGTAATTATTTGTTATCAAAAATGGTAATAAAAATGTTATAAAAAATTAAGTACAAAAATGATTAANAAGTACACTGCATAAATTGAGTTTATGCTGGCCCTGCTAGTAAATTTTAATTAATTTGTGTACATAAAAAAACTTGTAATGTGATGTTTAGCCCAAAACCAAATTTATATAAGTTGTAATTATTTGTTATCAAAAATGGTAATAAAAGTGTTATAAAAAATTAAGTACAAAAATGATTAAGAAATTACAAAAAAAAGTTAAAATAAAATCAAGTATTTGTTAAAAATATTTGTTATCACAGGCATTACATTCATTTACACTCCTTAATTCTTCATTGTGTGGCTGAATCTTTCATCAGTTGTTGTTGAGCACCTCAAAATGTGTAAGAAAAGAAATGTTTACAAGCACTTTCACGTTCAACTCGACACTATTATTAGTCATCATCATCAACTTCTTTGACACCTTTTTGAGATATCATTAGGTTCCTCCCTATTTGAGCACTGATTGGCCATTTTCCATTGGTTTTTGATGACGCTCAACGCTTTTGGACTTATTATCAACACCATCACCACCATCACCTTCATCATCTTTTACGAGGCCTTGATTGACAAAGCCCAGCTGACTTGCCGACAACGCTGAAACCGGTGATCCATTGTTGGTTATCTGTTTTCAAATTAAAAAGTATTAGTTAAACTTTTTAGCTTTGAAATGTAACAAAAAGAAGTTTACCTGTTTTTCGCCCATCTTTGAAGCAGCAGCAGCAGCAACATGCAGCTGAATGTCATCTGAAGAGCTTCCATTTCCGGTTTTTGCCAAACTACCTCCTCCTCCTCCTCCAGATTTTGCCCGCTGTTCCGGTGGTCCACCTAACCTCATGACAATGCAGGCACTGCGGGCCACCAGGACCAGCCCCAGGACGATGATCACCAGCGAGGCGGTGTCCGCTACGGAGAAGGGCGTGGTGAGGGCCCAGGCGAGGTGCTGGGCCACCTCTGCGGGAACCTGAGCGGACATTTCCTGCCAGAAGACGGGAAAGACAATCTCCGGGACGTAGCGGAAGCGGCTGATCCAGGGCGGCTTGGAGATGTAGAGGTTAATTTGAATCCGGGCCGAGGTGGCCAGCGGCGTGCCCGTCTTCGGCTCGACCATCAGGCTGAACTGGTGGCGGACTGGGTCCGGCCTCATTCCGACCAGGTTTTCCCTGTACGAGGCGTGGGCGTGGAGAAAGTGCGGCCAGCTGAGGAGGACCGGGGCGCCGTACTTGCAGGTGGACAGGTCAAAGACGCCGGATTTAAAATGAAGACGGCTGCCGCGAGTGTAGCTGAACGGCTTTACGGGCCACTTTCGCGGGGCGTTTGCCTGGTTTTGAGCATTTGCGCTGCTACTTTGCTGGCGGATGCTGAGNGCTGGGCGTAATCTTACTTAGGTAGCAGCTGTTCGGGGGGTGGTCGTCGGAGGAGCTGAAGCTGTCCGGATCGGGAATGTACCGGTCAAAGGGAAAGGGTAGTGTTGTGGAGGATTGCGATTCTGAAGTTGAGGATTCCGGTTTGTTGGAGTTTGTTTGAGAGTTGAGGCTTCGATGTTGAAAGGAGTGGGCGGAGGAGTTGAAGTGCGGGTCGGTGATGAATCTGTTGAAAAAGCGGAAAATACATTGGTTAAATTGATTTCCTATGTTTACACCGTTTTTAAAATTTACCTAATCTTTCGACAGAGCTCTGGGTGAAAGAGGACAAAACTTCTGCTCGTCTCCTCATCGCCACTTTCACCATTTTCCACCGTCGCCGAGATGATCTGCCCATCCGTGGCGACGCCCTCCAGCCGATTGCAGTCGCTGTCATTGCGCCAGTAGCTTAGCTCCGGCCGTCCATTGAAGCGGTCAATGCGATTGATCCGCCGCAGATCGCCGCCCTCGCCGGTGTACACCGTGTACAGGCCGTCGTCGGTGTTATTTCGGCCGTACATCCACGCAAAGCGACCCCTGGTGTTAGGAAGCTGCGGATTAAGGAGGGGGCCAAAACTGGTCAGCATCTCCGGGTAGCCGTCGTAGAGGAGCTCTCGGGCGCTTCTCCTCACAAAGAAGCCCTCAGCGACGGTGCTCAGGCCCAGCGAGACGATATTTCGCACCACGAGAGGAGCTTTTTGCAACAACGCCAGTGTGACCGTCAGCGGCCCATTGATGGTGGTCAGTATTCGTTCAGTGTCGGAGGCGACGGAAAGGGAGCGGACAAAGTGGAGGACTTTCCGTTCGCGGAAGGTCACCGTTCCGTTGCCGTTGAAGGTGATGGGCGTCTTCGTCCAGCGGGACTCGTAGGTGAAGGGGCCGTACTCGGCGAC
>NW_016201399.1:0-2463 GCF_001687245.7 Rhagoletis zephyria | reverse complement strand
GAAATGTTCGAAATATAGTAGAGGGTCAATGACTCCCAACCCTTTTTGAGACCCGAATTTGTTGAGGTTAATAAGCCCGTTAGACTTTGCATACCACATAATTCGAGTAGAAATTATTTTCTCTAAGATTTTTGACATACAGGGAAGGAGGGATATTGGTATATAACTCTGTACTTATTAGGTTTGGTGATGGGTATAATTGTGGCAACTTTCCATTGTTGAGGGTATGACCCGGTGTTTAAAATTTACTGCATCTCAAACTAAACCTCAGTAAAACTAATGTCATCCACTTTAATAATAGGAGGAAAGTACTAAACTTCCAGATCAACAACATTACTCGTAATCAGGTGAATTCAATAAAATATCTAGGCAGATTCATAAATAAAA
The DNA here is from genome assembly GCF_001687245.7 of Rhagoletis zephyria. Lineage (NCBI taxonomy): Eukaryota > Metazoa > Arthropoda > Insecta > Diptera > Tephritidae > Rhagoletis > Rhagoletis zephyria. The sequence continues at coordinate 2,076 of NW_016201399.1, read as the reverse complement.
ATAATTCGGCTAATCAACATCTAAGTGAAATAGTTAATAATGTAAATAGAACCTGTAGCTTCTTAAAATCGCTAAGTGGTTGCACCTTTGGCATTTCACCAACTAAAGCACCAAAGTTTTACAAAACTTTCGGAAGTTCCAAACTAGATTACGCCGCATCGTCGTTTGCAAACATTTCTAAAAACGCACTAGTGAACCTGTGTAGCTGTAACAACAAATATATGAGGAAATGTCTGGGATTAATCCGTTCAACACCAGTTAATGTAATTTACCACATGGCAGCAGAACTTCCACTACACTATCGAATCCAGCTCTCGACGGCAAAAGAAATTATTAAAACATGGGCCTTTGAACTACCCACAAAAGATTTATGGAATAATATAACCAGCTCAGATTTTCAACCAGCTACACCCACATATTTCAAAAATTTTAAGACAACTTCAAAAATATAACAACGGTTACACAAGAGAAAAGCTGCAGATGAATACCGACTTCTTCAAAGGAACGATTAAAAACAAATCAGAGGCCAATGAAGAGTTAATTGCCCGACTTTTCAACAACAAAATAGCCGACATAAAAAACTGAAATTTTGAGATTTTATTCACAGACGGATCTGTAAAGGAAAATGTTAGTAAAGCTGCTTTCTACCACGAAAGATCGAATACGACAAGAGCATTTTTTGATAATAAAAGAATGTCATCAATGTCTGCGGAACTATTGGGCGTTTGAGAAAGCCATCAATTTTGCATAGAGGCACGGATACAACAAAATTGCAATACTGACTGATAGCAAATCGGGCGCTTTAGCACTACAAAATCAAGATAACAACAATTACTTAACAAAAAAATCATTAACACAATTCACATCAGTTCAATAACGGAAATAGAAATGCATTATATTCCGGGACATAAGAATATACACTAGAACAAACTAGTGGATATAGCGGCAAAATTGCGGAACGCAGTGGCGTAGCCAGGATTTGGCAAGGGGGGATTAAAAAAAATTTGCATCGATAACTTAAAGTTGTGATACACAATGGCTAGAGGTGTCGCACTATTGGCAAAACACGAGTTTCTTTTTCAAAATAGTAGATCTTCGCTTAGAAAAGAGATAATGGAATGATAATGTTTTTATCCTGAAGATAAATGATCATATAATATAGGAAAAGTATACAGAAGTTACAACAACAATAACTTAACCCTCAAAATACCGTTCAAAATATCACTTTTTTTAATTTTGGATTTTGGCTCCCATTCCACTAAAAAACATTATATTTAATACACCATTAGCACTGTTTCTGAAAGATTTCTCTTTATTTTTACTTAAGACTCGATTCTTGGGACATTGGATGCTGTACCCGAGTGGCCAGATTGGAAAAACAAAAGCCACCTTTAAACTCTAATAACTGGTAAACTATCAGCTTTCACAAAAAAATGCATATAACAATAATGGTTATACTGGTCGATATCTTTACGAAAGTGCAGCATNTACTTAAGACTCGATTCTTGGGACATTGGATGCTGTACCCGAGTGGCCAGATTGGAAAAACAAAAGCCACCTTTAAACTCTAATAACTGGTAAACTATCAGCTTTCACAAAAAAATGCATATAACAATAATGGTTATACTGGTCGATATCTTTACGAAAGTGCAGCATTTAACCCTTTGATACAGAGTTTGTCATATATGAAACGCTTTTTAACCCTACCAAGGCAGAGGAAAAATGGTTCTCAATATGTTTTCAACGTACTTTTTATTTGTTTTTATTTTTAATATTTTAATTTTTTTATTTTATTTTTTTTATTTATTATTTTTTATTATTATTTTACTATGGAAAAATTTTCTACGATTAATATCTACGTCAACATGAGAAAAGCACGTTCAAAAGCATATTGAGAACCTTTTTCCTTTGCCTTGAAAGGGTTAAAAAGCGTTTCATATATGACAGACTCTGCAATAAAGGGTTAAATGCTGCATTCCATTATCTCTTTTCTAAGCGAAGANGTTTTTATTTTTAATATTTTAATTTTTTTATTTTATTTTTTTTATTTATTATTTTTTATTATTATTTTACTAT
>NW_016201397.1:0-2463 GCF_001687245.7 Rhagoletis zephyria | reverse complement strand
GTGCGCGATAGTGTGACCCCTACTAAATTTCCGGCCCTTGTTTTCGTTGCTATATCTCGGAGCTCGCCAACTTTCAAACGAACTTCTATGGAGATTTCGCGTACCTTGCCGATAATTGCTTGTTTGTTTATTGCACATTCCCTTGGCACCAGTTAGCATCTTAGCATTTTACCAGTGCTTCTTGAACCTACATTCGTCGTTGGCTGAGAATCCTCCTTCTTAATTGCTTTCTTCTATAAAATCTTTGATCTTCCGAATGTTGGTTAGCTCAGCAAAAAATAGAGTCCAAACTCCTTTCGCTCTGGGTTTTCCCGGTGTCATTACTGCAGCTTTCTCCACCGAGAGTTGGCGCTTTGCTAAAGCAAAACGTTACGTAGATCTCGGAGGCTTGCTTTGGGGATCGTGCTCTGGTGAATTTCATGGCTTCACCCGAGGTCATCAAACTGTTTCTGTGTCCACCAAATGCTGTTTACTGGATGGTAAAGTATACTGTAGGTTTCCTGTTGTGTTGCGTATTTGTGAGAAGAACTAAACTTTGAGCTTTACGGCCTAGGTGGCACCTTTGTATTGATCGTAATGTTGGTGGTGGATATGGAGCAGGTGCAACTGTTGTCTGCCTTCATTGCATGCTTATCCAAACAAAATTGTGTCATTTTAAATCTTAACTGGCTGATAAATTTAAAATTTATTGGTGTAGCCGAGCATAAATAAAATAAATAAACTAGCGCAGAACATAGCACAAAGCAAAAGTCATTGTACCGTATTAGGCTTCCAACGGCTTCGGGTTCCTTATCCTCGCTTGCCTTAAATTTATTAAAATCTAAAAAAAAAAATTCCTGAGTGCATATGCACTTATAATAGCTTGGAGTTTATTACTCATTCATGGCACACACATATGTATAAACATGCATGTACATATGTAGTATATTAATAAGTAACTTAACAAGTCCACTAAGTTGATACTTGGCTATGTGCCGCCTTAAAGGCCCTCACTAACGACTTTAATTGACTGTAATTAGGACATTAGTGCACTAAACCAAAAACAAAAAACATTAAAATAATAACAGCAAAAAACTCGCTGATATGTATTTAAATGCATGAAAACCCCACACTGAAAAACAAGTAACAATTTTAAATGCGAACTCTTGCAGCTGTTGCTGTTGCACTCGACGTTGTTAAAGTGTTGCACTGTGTGCTATGGTGTTGCATGCGTGGCAAAAGCGCAAAGCACATAACTACTCAGATATACATACATACATACATATATACACATGTACATTAGAGCGTACCACCTTGCATGCAACAAAGAACAGCTCGCCGTACTAAAGTATTTTTGCAGTTTTCGATGACACTTACATTCGACAATAAAAAAAATTTAAATAGTTCTACTGGCATAATCGGAATACTTTCTTTACAAAAGTTGGATGAGCTTTGTGGAGCTTTACAATTCAGCCTAAGATAGTTGCAAGTCTTTTGTAAGACAATTGAAAGGAGTAGGCAAGACAGTTTGAAAGATTTGGTTTTTTCTGGCACAAAAGTCTTACAAAAAGAGCTCCCTTGCCAAGTTTCATGGTAAAAAGCTTTTTGACAGAAAGCACTTAGGCATGTTTTTGTAATTAATTAAATTTTCCTCTTTTCTTATTTAATTATCTTTTGATTTTAGATTTTGTCGTTTTGAAAAGAAACATTTTTTCATAGAATTTAATTTTTAGAAACTTATATTATTTGTTTTTTCTTTTTTTTATTTAAATTCTTTTGTGTAAAAAGTTTTTAATTTTTTTTTTCATTTTAAGGAAATTATTTCATTTTTTTAGAGATACTTATTTTCTTTTTTGAATTACATTGTTTTTAGTTGTTAGATTTTTTTGTTTTGAAAAGAAACATATTTTTGCATTGTTGTACAAAGAAAATATATATGTTTCAATTGCATTTAGTTTTACGAAACTTATTTTAGGAATTTTTTTCTGTTTCATTTAATTAATTTTCTTTGTCAATTTAATTTTCTTTTAATTTTTAGAATTTGTTTTTTTTAAGAAAAAAAATTTTTAATTTCAATTATTCTTAGAAACCTATTTTATTTATTTTTCTTAATTTTATTATTTTATATCTTTTTCTTAATGAAATTTTTAAAATTTTATATTTTATTGCGTAGAACTATATATATTTTTTTGAATTTCATTTAATTTTTAAGAAATTCTTTTATTTTTTGCTTTTTTAATTAAATCATTTAATTTATTAATTAAATTTTCTTTTAGTTTTTAGATTGTACTGTTTTAGAAATAAATATTTTTTATCTAATTTAATCTTTAGAAGCTTATTTTGATTATTTCTTCTTTTTTTACTAAATTTTTTCTTTTTTACTAAAATTTTAATTTTTTACTAAATTTTTTCTTTTTAAATTTAATTTTCCTTTAAGTTTTAGATTTTATCACCACTAAAATTATTATTTTTTATTTGAATTTA
>NW_016201395.1:2281-2467 GCF_001687245.7 Rhagoletis zephyria | reverse complement strand
TTCACTGGAAGTAAGTGTCACAGGAAGTGTTGGCCAATCGGTATACCTTGTGGTATAGTGATTGATTGCAACATCAGGAGCGTCTAAGAGTGGTGTTGGACTATGCTCCGTAGGTACATTGAAAAAATGCCTGTAAAGAAACATAATAAGGGTATTCATCAACCCTTATAAACCGTATAAAATTAT
>NW_016201395.1:1268-2186 GCF_001687245.7 Rhagoletis zephyria | reverse complement strand
ATTTTGTTTTTGCTTTGGCGGCATCAACTGTCAAAATCTGTAAGAGTGTGTGTAGAAATTCAAACAAAATTTTTCAATTTGATATCAAAAGTCGTGCGGCGAAACACATACATAAAATCAGCTGAGCTAGTAACACCACCTTATATAAATTCGCCTTGGAAACTCGTTTAAAATTTCAGATAAATTTCTACACCGATATCAGTGAATAATCTTGATAAACTGAAGCCAATGTAACTCTGTCGCNCTCGTTTAAAATTTCAGATAAATTTCTACAACGATATCAGTGAATAATCTTGATAAACTGAAGCCAATGTAACTCTGTCGCAAGTGTATACAAAAAGATAGTATGGGGCGTTCATGTAACAGAGCTCTTAAATTTATAAGAATATCTGCTTGATAAAGCTATCGGTTTAAATGAATATTGCTAATATTAATTTAAATATTAGCATGGCATTTGAATTTGAATGTAGAAAATTACCTTTGACACATTTTAATACATGATAATTGAAATGTGAAATTATGTTTAGTCGAAGGCAGAAATTTAAAAGCANTGTTTAGTCGAAGGCGGAAATTTAAAAGCAGCATCCGGTGCCCACGGATTTTCAAGGAGCTCATAATTCTCGTTATCGCTTAGTTTACGGTGACCAAAATTTGACACATCAAAAAGCGGAACCTGGAAAGACGTGGATATATAAATTCGGTCGCAGAGAACTTAAAACTTGATTTTCGTGACGCAGAGGGTTGTGAAATTTACGGCATAATGAAAACAATGAGGGTGTTGATTTTTTTAAACTTAGGGAAGCGAACATTTTTAGGCCTTAGCCAAACTACGCCTAAACGTTAGTATTCATACATGCTAGTAAAATTCCAATAAGATTTTCTCTATCTCATCATTACATACTAGGAACTGTGGGACTC
>NW_016201395.1:0-1258 GCF_001687245.7 Rhagoletis zephyria | reverse complement strand
ACATTTTTAGGCCTTAGCCAAACTACGCCTAAACGTTAGTATTCATACATGCTAGTAAAATTCCAATAAGATTTTCTCTATCTCATCATTACATACTATGAACTGTGGGACTCCGGTAACTTATATCCCACTTTCGTCAAGAGCTGTTTTAATTTCCTTTTCCCATAGGCATTAACTGCAGTTAAGGCGTGGTGGAAATGAACTCTTACTCTGGAATCAGGTGCACCAAGTTACCCAGCGGCGGAGCGTTTTTTCCGTACTTGACACTCGTCAGATGAATTTTCGGCTGTCACTGTAATTTGTGAAAATTCGGCAGCCGGAGGGGCAGAAGTTTTCAGTTTAAAATAGTTCGTTATTTTTACAGAATGCATTCGGAACGTAGCACTTTTTGTTCTAGTGGGTCAGCGATATTGAAAATACACTTTTTCTCCCAAATAGATATGTAAATTAATTTTAACTCAAAATATGGATCAGTAATACTGCGTTCACGTTGAAACTCTAAATGATACTAAACATGTAAAGTGTTAAGAGATGCTATTTGAGTCCAATTACTTCTACCCTTTCGAAAGCTTCGAAAACCTTAAAACGCAAACCAAAATGTGCATAAAAATAGTATATGTGTAGTACTTTTAGGGATTATGTTTGTTCCAAGGCGAATTCATACAAAGTGGTGTTACCAGAGCATCTAGACGGAGAGCTCATGCCCAAAAAACCCATCATTCCCCAGATGGATTGAAATTTTTTGTGAGCTTAGCTTGTTATCTATCTTCTATATATATAAATGTGAATGTCTGTTTGCTTATTACCTTATAACTTTTGAACCACGACACGGAATCTCACGAAACTTGGCAGACTTATTTGTTTTTACCCCGGGAAGGTTATAGAGATGGTCTTATTTGCAAATATGTCGTAAATTTCGCAAGGGGGTGTAGCACCTGCAATAGACCTGCAAATGTTTAATCAGCTAAAACTTCGGAACCATAAGTCGAAAGAATTTGCAATTTGGCACGAAGGCGTGGCACATCCCTTTGGCGTGGGATTTTTTTCAGCTAAAACTTCCATAAGTCAAAAGAACTTTAAATTGGGTACGGATACATGTCTATGGGAGGCGCTTATAGTAAGGTGTATATAAATGAGTTTATAAAAGGGGGCGTGGTACATCCCTTGGGAGTGGAATTTTGTTTCAGCTTTAACTTCGGAATCATAAGTCACATGAACTTGAAATTTGGTATACAAACATATCTATGGTAGGTGCTTA
>NW_016201394.1:0-2464 GCF_001687245.7 Rhagoletis zephyria | reverse complement strand
CCTGACAAGACACACGGCAACGGTTACCACCACCACCACCACCACCAAGTGAAACCGATACAGCCGAAGAAAAAAGAAGGAGAGGGAAATTGACGAGGATAGAAGCTGAGCTGAACTGAGCGTCTAATTCGCTTTAGAGAGAGAGAGAGAGAGAGAGAGAGAGAGAGAGAGAGAGGCGATGAAAGGAGCGAGCAGAAGGGCACAGCTGTGGGATTAGGAGGAGGACAGGAGAGGGGAGCGCCTCCAAATGCTGACCAAATGCGCCCTGGTCAGGCGTCTTCACTCACTCACTCACTATCAGCGCCCTTGGATCAGTGCAAGTCAGGAGAGGGCGATGTGAAGAAGAAAAGGAAAAAGTAAAGTGCAGAGGAGACACTACACTAATTCGATTCGACATTCTCTTTTGAGCTGACAATGTCCTCTTCTCTCTTTTTTCACAAGAGTTCAAACACACATTTACTCTCTGCCCAACTGGTCGGCTCAACTCGGGGCCAGAGCTTTAATCAGAATTTCATCACCAGCAGCAGCAGCAGCAGCAGCTTTCTCTGCGTGGCACATTCATTCATTCACTTATTCTTCTTCTTTTTCCGTCCTCTTTCAATTGCACGATTGCCCTGGACAACAGTCTGTCCACGGTAGTGCCGTGTGCTCTGTGCACCGTGTGTGTGTTGTGCAACTGACTCGGAGGGGGCGAACTGTAAAGAAAGAGAGTGAGACAGGCACATACACACACCGCTGGGCAGTAAGTAAAGGCCACCAGTGGGCACACACTGCTGAAATTAATGCTACACCGTCTTCTCTTAATGCCATTAAAAAGACGGTAGAGGAAGAGGAGAAGGAGAGCTTAGGAGAAGAAGAAAGGAAGAGTGGACACACACTNGGGGGCGAACTGTAAAGAAAGAGAGTGAGACAGGCACATACACACACCGCTGGGCAGTAAGTAAAGGCCACCAGTGGGCACACACTGCTGAAATTAATGCTACACCGTCTTCTCTTAATGCCATTAAAAAGACGGTAGAGGAAGAGGAGAAGGAGAGCTTAGGAGAAGAAGAAAGGAAGAGTGGACACACACTGAACACAGCAGATGACAAACTAGTCGTCTGGTCGTAAAGTGCAGCAGCAGCAGTCGGTGGCCAGTGATCTTGGCCTGAGCAGCAAGTGACCAGCGCACCAGAGACCAAGAGACTTAAATGCGAGTTAGGCTGCTGCTGTTTTAAAGTGCCCTGCCACCACCACGAACTCACTCTGCCTGCGCGCTTGGAGACTTTAAAGTCTCGATTCAATTAGCCTGCACACGGCCTCAACACACACACACAACTACAAAGACGAAAAAACGAAGAAGGAAAACAAGACGCAGCAGCAACAGCAGCAAAGGCAAAAGCAGTGCAGTCAAGTCTTCTTCTTCTTCTTTCCTAGGCTATATTTGAATACAACAAAAAAGTGCAGTCAAGTTGAAGTAAAAAGAAAAAAGTAGTAGAGCTGCGAAAGAGCGGCAAGGCAGCAGCAGCAGCAGCAGCAGCAGCAGCAAGCAAGACAGCGCGCGCGACTCAATTGGACCGAGAACAAACGGCAGCCCGCGCGCTCTTTCGCGGAAAAGAAAATTGGCTGCAGAAAATGACTTGCTGCTCTTTTTTTATATAGACACGAGAAGGAAAGGAAAGGAAAGGAATGCAGCAGCAGACAACACTGCTTTGTTTTTCATTGACTTTAAATGCTTCTAATCCACAGGCACACACACACTAACACACGACAACATCATCATCAACAACAACAACAACAGAAGCAGAAACAGAAGCAGTTCAGTGAAGTTGAAGGAAGTGGCGGCTGCAAAAAACAGTCGCATTTTTTCTTTCTTTCTTTCTTTCTGCTGCTGCTGCCTGTGACAGTGAAGTCCCGAAAGAAGAAGAAAGACAGGACACAAGAACAGAGCTGTAAAGTGAGCTGCACACTAAACAATAGCGCACACAGTTCAGTTCGCTTCATCAACAATTTCACTACACAACAAAAAACACTGCCGACAATCAGGTAAGAAAGTGAATCGCGCAAAAAACATCTAAAAGAGCAAAGAAAAATATCGAACAAACTTACCCATTAAGTAGTGAATGAAAGATGAGTGAAAGTGAGTGAACTATCAACCATTTGATGACATTTGACGACAGTTATTATTTGACCAGTTGAAGCAGTTGTGCGCTGAAAATTGCGAGTTGCCAGGGAACTTGTTGTTGAGAAAACTGCTGTTGTCAGAGAAAACGGGGAAAATAATGAGCACAAAGAGCACACACACACACACTTGACCGAACAAGAAGGGGAATTTCTTACCTGTGCCAATTGGGGCGGAAACTTTTCTGATGATGGTGGTGGTGGAAGCGATGATAATGGCTCAGATAAGAGAAATAGAATCGAATGCGGCGAAAGATCGGCGGAAAACGGGCGAATAGAAGGGAACAGAGCAGCCGATATGTGG
>NW_016201393.1:0-2464 GCF_001687245.7 Rhagoletis zephyria | reverse complement strand
TTTAATATATGTCCATTACTTATGTATGTATGTACTTATATAAAAAAAATATAATAATATTGATGAGCGCACTAAAGTAGGTATGTGAACATTGGCCTTGAAGCAATTCGACAGAAGGCAAAAAAAATCGTAATGTTTATTTTGCGTATTATTGAGTCGTTGATTACAAAAACCACATTCGATTTCTTCTCGAATTGGAATTAGAAAAATGTGTGGAATATAGGTTAGAAACAAGAACTTAATTTTTACCGACTCCAATCGGTTTTAGGTATTAAAAGAAAAAAGAATTTAATTACTTTGCCTCCCTGTGCTACACACTTTAACCGACTCCAATCGGCACCAAAATTTATATGTAATATCTGTTAGCATGATATTGCCGATTGAGGGGGTGAGACTGAACAAAAATCGCTCATTTGGTTTTAAGGACCACCCTATTCTACGTATACACAGGAAAATTGACTTCTTTGAATTTTTTTCTGCCACCCCCAGAATTATAGAAAAAGGGAAAATAGGGAGATCCGTATTTTTTATTTGGAAATTTGCTTTTGTTCATAAATGGCAAGAAGAGTAAATTTCTTACCGAATAAACCACTAAACTATAATAAAATGTTTTTGCGGTCGCTGAATTCGATTCTGAGAGAATTGTGAAATTCAAAATGAACGATTCAATATGGCGGCTGATATCCAAAAAAAAAAAAAAACGAAAAAAAATGTGTACCGAACTAACATTTTTCGACTTTCACCATATGTCAATAAAATTTTTTTTAGGTAATTTTTTTCACTTCAAGTATTTCAAAATTTAAATTATTCAATTCGGTAAAATATTTGGTCTACCATCCATTTTTTAACAAAATTATTAAACAAAATTTCCCCCTATATGATGCTTTGAAAGTTTTCATATATTTTACATGGGGAAAACACTTTTCTTTAAATTGTTAAAAATAATTAATTTTTGATAGAATAAAAATATTTCGCTTCAAACATCTTGAAACCATAAAATTAAAGTGCTTCATCGGTAGGCACTCAAAGTGTTAATGCATAAATTTTGTTTATTCTTTTTTTTAACTTCAGTTACTTAGTCAAATATTGAGAGAAGTACATTTCTGTTCGATGTAGCCATCTTCAGCGCAGATAATAGCATCGAGCCTGACCGGAAACGTTGTGAGAGTGAAGCGGCAGGTGAGATGCAGAATTTCATCAGCAAAAATTTCATAATTGTCTTATTTTATGCCAAAATTCCAGCTCCCTTCCCACTTTTAACTATTAGGATAAATTGCGGAAATATCGTAGTATTTGCATTTTTCGAAATTACCGTTGTAAGGAAAGTATACTAAATATATGTATACATTCGTCTACATCTAACTCGATTCCCTTAGGTTGTAACAAACAACCGCTATGTGAGCAAAGTTAAAACATACCCTTGTGCACCGCGCGGCCNCGCTTGCCCTCGCACCCATTGCCATTAACAATGTTAGCTGACTGCACTTCACTCTCCAGTGACGATAATTAATTGCATGCCATCGAATGCTTGACTTACACAAAACGGCCCATTTGCGGCAAGCTCACTTGCATTCACAAACAATTCGAGGCGTGCAACGCGCCGATTCCCGTATGTTAGCCGCTGCAGCAAGCATTATTGGTAAGGCTGCCGAAATGTGAAATTAATTACGAAAGTTGTAGACAGTTCGGTTATATTGCGTACACATATGTATGTAAGTGGATTGGTTGAAGGGAATTGTTTGTCAGAGTAGCGGATTAGCAATAATTGTTAAGATCTTCTACGTACTCTGCTTGACTCTGCACGCTCGACGACTGACTGGTAACTTGTAAACCAAATTTGGCATGAATTATTTTTTTACATTTATACTTAAACTTAAACTTCCTCTCGCTTTCTTTATTCGCTTTGTTTTCAAGCATTTTTCGCCCCCTCTATATTCCGCCCTGTTGCAATCTTTCCTACTGCTGATACTTTCCAGCCATTTCCCATTGTCGCTGTCATCCTTGCTGACATTCAAATGACTTCCGCCAACTAAAGCTGGACATTGGGTAAAGTCACATGGACACACATATGTACTTATGTATGCATACATATGAAAATAGTGCATACAGTTATACTGTAAAACTCAATTCGGGCGGACTGAAAAGGCATTTAGCAAAATTCCTCCGTGACCAGAAGTAACTTTATTTTAAAGTCGACAAATTGTAGGAGACAGATATGAGAATGCATGAATACATATATATGTACATATGTATGTATATACACATTTCAAGTACATAAGTATGTAAGTAAAGTGGGTTGCATACATATGAATATAGTCTTTTTAAAACGAACCCAAATGGAAGCTCTGGAATGATTAGACAAATATTTGTTTCAAAACTATACTATTCCAAGCAACAGTAAAAAATATGCCCGGTTCTTGGTGTTTGTGCTTAGAGTGAGCAATGAGAATGTAACATTTTTCGG
>NW_016201392.1:1133-2464 GCF_001687245.7 Rhagoletis zephyria | reverse complement strand
GCAACTGCGATTTCCGGAGTCCGGTAGTATGCTCAGCTCTACTGTGTGAGTACCGATTGGACAGTGATGCGTTAAAACCCCCTCCAAAAGTGAGAGCTGTGGCTTTGTGAGCGTGAGGAGTACCATCGACCGCCATCTGTCCACCCTCAGCCACAAGGGCCTTGCGATCGCGCTGACATGAGGTCCCTCTGCCCAATAGTGTACCACAAGTGATCGATTTCACCCCAGCTGCTTTTTATCCGGCGATAACGTTTTACGAGTGCCTTTCCTGGCCAATTCGTCAGCCACACAGTTCCCCGCACTGTCGCTGTGACCCGGAACCCAAATATGCTTAATACAGAAGTATTCCGACGCGACAAAGATAGAGAGAGAGAGAGTAGACATTCCTTAACTAAGTTAGAGCGCACATCAGTGGGTCAGCCAATCAGTTTCCCTGAGCTTAATAGCTGTTAGCATCGCTGCGAACCTCTTGAACCTCTAACTTGTTAATTGGAAAATATTATTTAAAGGGTTAAAGGCAAGAAAAATGTGAAAATGTCCTATGTTTTGGCTGAGTATGTTGAGTTTAATATAAATAAATAACACCTAATGTAACACGTAGAAATTTCATACACTTAGCGGAGCGGCTGAGCGAAATCGAATTCTATAATAATTGTATCCCCTTGAAGTAAACACTAAATGGCAAAAAATCTGAAATCAATTGAAAATTAACACCACTTATTCATACATAACTTTTGCCATTACGAGAATTTAATGCCAATTTGCAAACGCTTATAAATATTCAATTAATGCACTCGGAAACAATATCTACTAAAATTTTTTAACAAATCGACAGACAATTTGTGTACAATTAAATCCACTTAGTAATAAAAGGCGAAAACATTTGTAAAGTTGTTAGCAAAAACAAGTGTAAAAAACAAATAAGCAAAGGACTTTGCGCACAAATGCAAATACAAATATGTTATGTGCACTTGAACATGAATAGACAATTGCAAATTTACATACATATGTATACACTTTGTCCATTGCCAGTGCAGTTTTTGTTAGCCGCTGGCAACAAAGTAATGTACATATGTAGTTAGAAAAAAAAAAGAAAACAAAATCTTTTTATTTAAATCTTTTTTTTTTCCAGCTAAAACAAATTTCCATGTCTTCTTGTTGTTGTCGATCGTGGCGCATACTAATCACAGCAATTTGTTGGCTGCCATGCAAATTGTCAAAATAAATTTTCAACTGCGTTTGCTTGTGTATATTTGCCGTTGCCGTTGTGTGTGTGTTTGCACTTGCAACAAAGTGCCTGTCGTTGAGTGCTTGCAACAAAAAAAAAAAAA
>NW_016201392.1:0-912 GCF_001687245.7 Rhagoletis zephyria | reverse complement strand
AACACAAATTTAAAATAATATTGTAGTAATATGCAAAAAGTTGTAAATTACTTGGAAAACAGAGTGCTGCAAACAATTTGTATACAAATGGACAAATAAGCGTCGCTTTTATGCAACACTGAGTGTTTCAGTGCACAAAGCGCACAGCAGTTAACGCAGTGTTGTTGTTCAGTCGAAGTTGCAAGCATTTCCGAATTTTTTTACTGTGGTTGTTTATATTCAATTTACTGGGGTTATAGTTTTTGGCATGCCAATTATTGTTATTTTTTTTTAATTTTTTGATTTATTTGTTTGAGTTAATCGAAATTTAGAATGAAAATGGTTAGCGTTTTATGCGATGGAGTCGGTTTTCATACAAAAGTATAAAATGTGTTACTAACTCCTAGTTTTAAAGGGACACGAGTACGTATATGTTAACTTATAGCTGCTTCAATCCTTCAACATACGCTGATGACTTTAGTGTCTCGCTTAAAAATTTAGATGGTGAAATTTAAAGCTTAAAATTACAGCATACCTTGGCAACAACTAAAACTATAATTTAAGAGAAGTAACCAAATAACTTTTTGCTAATTGGGGGAGTTCATTTACAATTGCATTAATTACAACTTGACGTGTCTTCCTTACTAAGCTGACCAACCGTCCTCTTCTGGAAGGGATTGTCCTCCTCAAACGTGATTTGTCCTCTTCGAACGTGATTTGTCTTCCTCAAAAATACTGTCCTTCTCGGTCCTTCTTTTAAGCAAAAATCTCTTCCTTGTTCTCCTTTTCAAGGGTTATTACAACGATGAAATTTTCAAAAAATTTCGTTCAGAATATTATTATATATGTATATAGTACCAGGTTGACCGAGCTTTGCCCGGAGCGCATACACTTTTTAAAGTTTTCAAGATTTGGATAGCTTTAAAAAAATAT
>NW_016201390.1:0-2464 GCF_001687245.7 Rhagoletis zephyria | reverse complement strand
CATTGAGTATGTCATAGTCAACATGTACTCGTGCATGCATACATACATAGTACATTGAACAACAAGAACAGTTGGGATGTTACAACGAGAGAGGCATTTCATTTGCCGTAGAAAAAATTAGAAAACTAAATTTATTAAACTTTTCAAATTTAAAATATAAAAACCCACATTCAGTCAGAATGCAATAATCATAAAATAAATATTAGGAAATTTTACAAAACAGCTGGAATTAATTTTAGTGGCTGTAAACGAAATTGTGCTCTTGGAAGTGGCTTCACATAAATTCGACAAAGCGTTGATGTATGTCTATCCTCCTCTCAGGGTGACAATCTGCTCTGTGGTAGATTCACCAGGTATAAAGATTCAGTGACAAGACCACATTATTATTTTTTCTTTTTACGATGGACTGTAGCTTTTCACGCAGTCAGTAGGCACATTTCCATACATAAAGAGCTCAACTGAAGTGCAGCTAGCTTCAGGTATTTTGCTGTTCTTCGGCAATTTAATCGGCTCGATTGTCCTCAAATGGAGTCTCNTAGTTATAGCATGCTGTGTATATCGTTTACTGTTCACCGGTCAATGTCTTCAGTGTCAGTACGTAATTAGCGAGAAAAGTGGTCCTTCTGCTCGAGAGTATGCATTTTTTAAGAACTTGTATCTTAATAAACGAGTGAGAGTCAAGATCCAATTTAATTCGCTGGCTGTTATGGTTGCCGATAACACTACTATGCTTCAGGTATCGACGATTTCAAAATGACACTCATAAAGAAGAGCTTTGGACACTTTGTGCTGCTGTAAGAAACTTCACATGCTTCGTCCGATAACTTCGACAATTTTACAGTTTGTATAAGCTTAAATGCATAATCAACGTAACTCTGCATGGGCGTATTAATTTCATAGATATTCCAAATTTCAACATGGCGTTTTAAAAGTATCCTTCCAGTGAGACACTTTTTTACCAGTGTGTTTTCGCCATAAACCATTTGGAAATTGTAGTTTCTTCGAAATATGTTATAAAATGAAGACGCTTCCTACAGTTTAATTGTAGGAGAAGTTTGGTCAAACGCTTAGCAAAAATATAAGCGCCAAATATTTTTTAGAAGATGTGGTCTAATGTCTAATAAACCCACAGTGACTGGATGTGATCAGTGTTGTCACAATCTATTTTATTTTTTACCAAAATTACCAGAAAATTAGTTTACTTTTACTTGAGATCAAGATCTGTAAAACCGAAGTAGCGAATCGAAAATGTTACAAAATTGAAAAACAAATAAGAGAGTTACTAAATTTGATAAAGAAAGAAAAAATTACCAATTTTGGCTAAAATTTACCAAAGTGGCAATGCTGTATGGGATTCCCATAAAACAAATACGCCGCAATTTCAAAAACGAGGAGAATGCGTAACATTATTTCTACCACAAAGACATATTCCTTCAATGCTGTCGTAATAGGCCATACAGCTTAATTAACCTCCATACATTCTGGCTACGAGAGAAGCCAATTTAACCTTATCTCTGTAGTGCTTAAGGCTGCGAATTCTAGTTGACTTTATGGATAAGCTTTTGATGGCTGAAATGAACTCATAGCTTCCTCATTGCCTACAGAGAGGCAAATGCCCTTTAAAAAAAAAGTAACTGCGCCCGGGGCACACTGGAGAAGTGAAACTTACGTTGCATATCTCGTTTTCATAACCGATACATATTTACATACATATGTACATCTGTTTTCGCTTAAGGTTATATTTTTTGTATTTTTCCTATCTAGACCTCTACCTCTACCCTATTCGTTCTTATTACATGTATGTTATTATGTTTTCCTTTAATTTTATTTTTATCGTTATACTCTATCGGTAACAAAATCGATAGCAACATCCATTCAAATATCGATAACAACACTGATACAAACGATAAAAATATCGGTAGAAAAATTTATAACAATATCGAAAGCAAAATCGATAAAAGTGTCGATAAGAAAATTGATAAAAAATAACGATAAGAAAATCAATAATAAAACCGATAAAATATATCGATAACAAAATCAAAAAAAATATCGATAACAAATTCAATAAAACTATCGATAGCAAAATCGACAACAATATCGATAGAAAAATCGATAACAAAACCGATAGCAAAATCGATAACAAAACTGATGAAAATATCGATTATTATATCGATAACAAAATAGATAAAAAATCGATAATAAAATTCTATTATTATATCAATAAGTTCCGAGAGTCCCGAAAATATCTAAAATCCCAAAAGCTCCCAGATTGAGTCTCTGTGTCTCTATCTATATCTTTTTCTCTGTAATTACCTTTATTTTAATCTTTTTCCTCTATATTCTTCTTTACTTTAATCGGTATCCTCATCCTCATCCCTTTCTTTATACATATTTTTTTTGTCTCTACTTTTACTCTACTCATCCTCATCCTCATCCTCATCCTCATCCTCATCCTCATCCTCAT
>NW_016201388.1:0-2464 GCF_001687245.7 Rhagoletis zephyria | reverse complement strand
TTTTTTTTTTTAAGTAGTTTTTAAACAAATTTTTTTTTCAAAAATTCACCTCCGATGATAGAATAGCTTAAGTTTAAAAGGTCTACATAAAATATATTTAAAAAAAAAATAAAAAATTTATTTATAAAAACTCTATTTTTGGAGGCATTTCCAAACCTGAATATTTTTCCAAAGCATTTAGCGGAATTCTTAAAATAAAATCCATTATATTACTCCGGTGGTAAAAACGCCACTTTTTTGGTGAGCCTTCCTAATGTAAATGTATACATTTGTAAAAAAAATTTTAAATTAAAAAAATTTAAAAAATCAGAGGAGCAACGCAGTAGCGGCGTTACCCCCTTTCGGAAAGTTATTTTCAATTTTAATGTTGTTGTTGCTGGTCTATTGTAGAAATAGCTCGCATGCGGCGGCAACTTAATTGCGGGTTTTCATTTGAGTTGCGCTGGCAACAAAATATCATAAACTCTGTAAATACTAAATGTACATATGTATGTACATATATTAACATCATTACAAATGCATCAAAGTGAATGTGTACCTACGCATTTGCATTTTATAATTTAAAATCAGTTGAGTTTTTAGTGTTTTTAAAGAGTAGTAGATACATACAAACATATGTACATCGGACGCAACACGAGCTATATAGTATGTATGTATGTGGTACCGATATAGGGAGCTAGAAAAGGAGACGATATGTATGTATGTATTTGCAGAAATAAGAAGAGTGAAACCGAAATACAATGTGAGTGCGAAGAGGTACAAAACTTTATCAGAAAGTTAGGCGACTTACGGAAGGTTTTGGGACAAGTGCGAACTTCTGTTATAACAATCACAGTGGCCTAGTGACCGACTCTGCTGGATGATAAAAGCACTAAAAGTAGTGGAGCACCCAGTCGAAGACGACATAGTCGATGCACTGCCACCCGACTGCGACGACGTACGAATAGCAATTCTGCAGCTAAAAACACAAAGCTGCGGGAGCTGACGGCCCCCCAGCCGAGCTAAGCAAGTACGGCGGCGAGTAGTTGATAAGGTGCATGATGAAGGCATGCCCGACGGCAGGAATTTTAGTGTGCTCTGCCCAATCGACAAGAAAGGCGACCCGCCATACGCGCCAACTACCGTGGGATCAGCCTTCTAAGCATAGGTTACAATGTATTATCGAGCGTCAACCAACTGCATGGGCCTTATCAGTGTGACTTTAGATCAGAGGTGGGCAGCTTCGGCAGAGCATTTCGGTAGTGTAATCAGCCATAGACAAGGTAATACTCGTGAGAAGCTAAACGAAGCTGCCTTTGGTATCACCGCGAAACCAATGCACCTCTGTGAAATTACGTCATTTATTTAGGAACCAGAATTAACACCAGTAATAATGTATGCCTTGAAATCCAACGAAGAATCATTGTTGCCAACAAGTGTTGTTTTGGACTGAGTAGGCAGTTGAGAAGTAAAGTCCTCTCTCGTTGCATAAAAATTACACTCATCTACCAAGAAACTCATCCACATCCACGTTATAGTGTATGGCACAAAACCATGTCTCGTAATAAATCATCGCACGAAAATTTTCCCTTAAGAATTCCATTATTTGGCAGCTATGAATTTCTTAAGCCTCTACACTTAGGTTAGGTTATATTAAGCGGGCAGCTCTGAAAAAAGTTCACTCGGAGGCCACAAAGACCCATTGCGATGCCCAAGGGATTTCCCCCATACCTATCTCTATATGTCATTGAACCATCTTTATTGTATAGGGAATCCTGGCAGTCCTTCCAGTGGACATCCCCTTAGATATCTAGGCTCTTGAAGAACTAGTCCCCCCGAAATTAAAGGCGTTTTCCTCGGAGTGTTGGTCACACACACCTGGAGAGATTATATCTTCTCCTCATCTCTGCAGCTTTTGCAGAAATCTTTATAATTTGTTGCGATACCACGCAGATGTGCAGATTATTCCCCCTACTGTTGGTAACTGCCCTTATGACTCTCTCATCGTCTGAAGACAGAAATCGCAGGGGAGATTTTTTATGATCTGAATCGCTTCCCCAAGTCCTCAGATCCCTTTCTAGCACATTCGTCCGCTTCCTAATTTTACGGGACACCCCTTTTGTCCCCAGTAAATACTGATTGTTGTACAGCTTGTAGGGATGTTCCGCATTCCTTGACGCATATCTATTTTATTTNCTAACACAACAACCCGGTGGTTTTACTTTCAAGTGTTAGATGTTAGGATTACATGGCTAAGCACAAATGCATTTAATAATTTAACTAGTAACTTACTTGCTATTTGAAAACGAAAACGAAGAGTCGCATTAATTATAAGATATGATATAAATAGTGGAGAGGAAAATTGTAGAAAGAGGCTAGGTATTTGAGAATAGAATAAGACAAAAGACAGGAATAAGGTAGGAAAATGACAAAGACAATGACAAAAAAACTGCGATCAGTTGGCTTACGCCTGAGCAAAGAGCCG
>NW_016201387.1:0-2464 GCF_001687245.7 Rhagoletis zephyria | reverse complement strand
AACCAAGATTAAAATTAAATTAAAAAAATAAAAACATTCAACTAAAAAATAAAAAAAAAACGTTTCCGGAAATTAAATGAAAATAAATAAATATATATATTTTTTAAACTATAAAATTTTAAAACTGAAAGAAAATTAAACTAGAAAAAAAATGAATCAAAAAAGAAGAAAATAGTACTTAAAAATTAAAAGACATTAAAAAATTATTGCAAAAAATGCAATAAAAAATATACCTAAAAATTAAATACAAAATTTTTCTTATAAGAATTATAAAACCTAAAACTAAAAAGAAAATTGAATTGAAAAAATAAAAAATAAGAAAAAAATAAAATGCATTTCTAAAAATTTAATGAAATTGAAAAATTGGAATAATTTCATTTATATTTAGAAACTTCTTTTATTCCATTTTTTTATTTTATTGTTTTATAAAGATAAAAAATGGCATGAAATAAAAAATTAAATTAAAAAAAAAAGAAAAAGAATTATGGTAAAAAAATTCTCTGACCGAGTTTTCGAACCCTGATCTCTTGAAAGGCACACCAGTAAGCGCTTGCTCTCAAAATAGCTACACCACAATGAGTAAACTTTTTTCTAAGCCTCTTATACAAGAATAACAAAAGTCTTTCCAAACTATCTTGCCATCTTTTTTCAAGTGCCTTACGAAAGATTTTTTTGTATCTTACCCAGATTTGCTCTTTTTGTCTTTGTGTTTGTGTTTGGGTTTAGTACTCCTCTAGGATATTTCCACTACGACACCCGGAAGCTGCGAAAGGTTATTTTTTTCATTAAATGATGTGGGAGTTGTAATTCGATGAAATCCATCGTATGAATCCAAAACTGAATTTTGAATTTTTTATTAGTTACGATTTTTTGAATTTCAGCGACGATGTTTGTTAAGTCTTTTTGCTTTTCAGGTGTAAAAAAAAATTGAGAATATAAAGAAAATGTTGAATTATGGATGTCAAAAGAAAGAGGTATAAGTAGGCTCAGGCCGAAAAAAATTGAGGGGAAGGTTGCCACTTGTTTGAATTTTTTTAATTTATTTGAATTGCTTAATAAATTAAGTATTTTGTGGAGGGTTGCCAACTGTTTAATTTTTTTTTATTATAAAATTGGTAAAATAAATTAAATATTACAATACTGGTATCAAACTAAAGAGGTTTAACTTGCAGCCAAAATATTTTTGTGTAGGGTTGCCACCTGTTTGAAAACTTTAACTTAATAAATTAACTGGATTAATTATATCCTACAATATGGGTATCAAACTAAACAGGCTTAAGAAAGTTTACTGTATAAAATATTTTTGAAACGGGTTGCCACCAGTTTGAAAAATTTAATTCAGTCAAATTTTTAAGTTAAGTAAATACAATATGGGTATCAAACGAAAGTATTTAATAAATCTTTAATTTAGAGATATCTTCAACTAGCGAATACCCCGAATGCTTCGCAGCATCTTCAATGTATTTTCGCTTTGTTACTGCCTCTCACAAGATCAAAACTATTAAGTACTACGTACAGTAGTATTTTTCAGGGCTGCAAATCGGTTTTGAACCGAACCGGTTTTTGAACTGAACCGTCGTTTTTTCGTTCTTTGAACCGAACCACTAAACGAACCGTTTTTATTTTGAAGTGCTAAAACCGAACCCCAAAACCACTCCAAAAAATGGTTCGGTTCGGTTCGGTTCGGTTCAAAAAAATCCACCATAGCATTTTTTAAGTTTTGTAATTTTGCCTTAAAATGCAAAGTTTGAAACTTGGATTTGTATATTAAAAACAAAAAATAATAATAAACATTAAAGATAGACAAAAAGAAATTGCCAAAACTTGCTAAAATTTCGGATACCTATTTATTTTTCCACCACTATACATGTATGTATATATTTAACTTTGATATCAGTAACAAAGCCTTCTATTTTTATATTATAGATTTGTCATATTTTTGCAATATTTGTATCCAACAACATGATGTGTATTGTATAACACAAAATGCTTTGAAGGTGTAGCGAAGATCGTCGCGTATTTGCTAGTTCAGATATAAAAATATAAACTAAATAAAAACTTTCTAGTTCAATTTTCAATAAAATAAAAATTTTCATAAAATTTGTATATTTTAGATGGTATATAAAGAAACTAGGTGCAACCCCGGTTGTGAAAATCGGGGTTTTTTGGTACTAAAAAAGGAAGATTTCAAAAAAAAAATAAATATATTATAAAACAAATAATCCGTTTTAAACCGGCTTGGAGAAACCGAGTCATTCAACTAATCGGTAAACCTTGTATGAAATGAGAGACGATTCTAATGGTACGCGTACCTTCAAAAAAGTAATTTTTTTTTTTTAATAAGGTATTATAGCGAGTCGAATTTGTTTCCATAGTTGCAGCTTCTAACGGTGTTTATCTGACTCTACGACAACTACAAAATATTTTCAACAGTTTTAATATTGATATTATTAAGACTATACTA
>NW_016201386.1:0-2464 GCF_001687245.7 Rhagoletis zephyria | reverse complement strand
TTCGACCAGCTTTAGTAAAATGCTGCCTCACATGCATATGTATGTGTGAATGCGTGTGTAGATGTGCATTGCAACCAGTGTTGCCACTCAAAACTTTTTTTCCTACCGCAATTGGTGGAAAATAGCTCTCAGCTTACCAAAATGTGACTTTCATTGAAAATGTTATTTAAATATTCTAACATACATATGTATGTAAGTAGGTACAACACTTTATTATAAAAAATCAAATAAAAATTACTTGTCCATAATTTGTCTCCATGCGCGAGCGCTAACTCAAAGGCATGCTTTGAAAATTCCATGTTTCTACTTTTGCTACACGAAGTAAAAGCTGTCAACTATTCTTTTCTTAAGGGAGAAGAGGGAAATAACATACAAAAACTCGCCCTTCTCACTCACTCGCTTTAGCGAAATGTACAATTTGGCATTTGCCTAACAATTGTCTAATTAGTTTCTTTTAACTTAAACAATCTGAATGGATTAAAAGACAGTCTAATCAACTTTGGTTCAAGAATAATTTTGACATGTTCAATTTCATTATCCTTTACAATGTACTCCCGAAAACACGAGATAGTTGAGGTTTTATAAAATGAATAAATTAAGTGATTTTCCTATCAAAAAACCACAACAAACCAAGCAACCACCCAAAGCCTTGTTTTAAAAACTGAAGTTACCAATTTTGGTCCAATTGGACCGAAATGGCAACACTGATTCCAAGTGCAAGTGTAGTGTCCCTGCTGGAAATGTATTTAACAATAAGTTAACTTGAAGTTGACTAGGAAGGAGCAAAAGGTCACTATTATCTGAGTATATTTTCTTTGAGGAAAGCTAACTGTATTTGTATTGCGCGATGGCTTCGAAATAGTCAAGGGTGGTTACCTCTGCATTAGGTGTCAACTAACTTGAAACTAACTACTTTCGAACACGAAATATCAATAAGAAAAAAATATACATTTTCATACTTGTTTATTTATTTACTTAATTTAATACTACATATTCGAATTCCGTNCAAAAAGCGTATTCAATGTAATTTTTGTACGAGAATATGTATTTAAATTTAAACTTGTTTAAAGCAAACAAACTCCCGATTACGTCTGCATGATTCTACACCTTACTTTATGTTTGCTTGTCGTAGCTAATTAAAAGCTAGGCATTTATCGAAATCGCCCCGATAAAAAACCAACTACAAATGGGTTATTTTTATTAATTTGATAATATTTTTCTGCACGGGTGTGGTACGTATGTACGTATGGTATGTATGTAGTATGCAGGTATGTGTGTGTATGGCATGTGCCTTCCGCGTGAAATTCTAATTTCAAGCTTATGTTGAAAGTGCAAAGCCTTGCTAAAGAGCTTTCAAAATGACGTACGACTTTTATTATTAGACTCAGATTGGTTGTCCTAGCCGGCGGCGCTGTATGCACACAGTGCTGTTCAAAATACTAGGACCATTTTTTTGGTTATTTTTTGGTTATTGATTGATATTGCCCGTTGACTAAACAACAATTGTGAAAGCGGCAACTTGAATCGAAAAGCTTAGTTGATCCATCACCAAACGACAATAATTTTAAGTGAATTTGTCTGCCAAAAAGTCAGTCTATCTACAGATTTTCTGCAACGGTATAACTCTATTAACTTAAAAAAAATTCAACTGGGTATGAAAATTTGTGTGTGTGTAATTCTATTTATGTACATACATACATATATACATACATGTGTATTTCCATGCAAAAATATTTTACGTAAATTTCTTAAACAAAGTGTGCAGCTATGTTTCTGCATTTGTTTTTTAACGGTTTGCGGCCGAGAATTTAAAATGTCAACAATAAAAATAATGCTGAATTAAAAAAAATATTACAGGCGTTACAAGAAACAAACTGTACTTAATTTAAAGATCGCCGAGCTCCTAGGTCTTAATATTCTACCCATAACTGTATTTGTATGTACATATGTAGATGGGGGCAGATGCGAAATTTGTTCGCTATGCAATGGCTTAATGGTTTAGAGCTGGGACAAAGGATTTATTTCCGAAAGATGAAAATAAGCAAGAACTGTTTGGTTTAAATTAACCAGTTAGGCATAGTTTATTTCCATTTATTTTAACCAAACTAAAATACCTCCTTTAAAGTTTATGAAAAAATTTGATTCGCAATAAATAAAAACAATATGTACGTAACTATTGATTTTTGTCTAGGTGAGCCCCGGTTAAACGGGGCTGTCACCTCACCTAACCAAACTGTTGATTTCGACTGCATTTTTGCCAAATTCTGTTAGCTATTTCAGTTCTGTGTCTATATCTACCAAAATATCAAAGCTATACTCGGCGCAAGTATTAAGTAAAAATATGTTTTTCACCTTTCCGAACACTACCGCTACATGGTAAGCAGCGGGGGGTTTTACCCCTATTTCAAACATCTCCGATAAAACGTTCAGTTAGACATAATGAGATAAACTTATATAGTCATAT
>NW_016201385.1:0-2464 GCF_001687245.7 Rhagoletis zephyria | reverse complement strand
AGTGATGTTGTAACAATATACGATTTTTGTTTACTAAATAAAAAATATCTAAACCGGGTAATACCATTTGAATGATTTTGATTACTTTAGTGTAATCGTATTATTGGTTTAATTTAGCCAATTTTTATGTGCATAGTTTTTAGAAATTCTGTAATGAATGAAAGTTTATTTAATTTGTTGCGGATTCGTGGAAACATCATATTAGGATCTGAATCTCGAGGAAATATTTGGTTCAGTGAGATGTAATTTTTTGAATTGTTTGTTCTAAGATTTTATTTTAATGAAACTCAGTTAACTTTATCTCGATTAATTTTCTATTTTTTATTGCCCAATTTATAGCTAATAATTAAAAAAAAATGGTTAGTGGAAATCGGTTATTATTTATGCCGAAACGAGAATAAACGCTACCTTAGCTATTCAAGATTTGATGAACATGTTGAACATACGCTCATATTTCTTGTGTAAATCGATGGAAATATCGTAGTTAGGCCCGATAAATAAGTATGATATATATTTTCTTTAAATGTGTTCAGAATGTTTTGAAACATGACGAGTGGCTTTCCAACTGCAGCTCCACCAGATAAAAATATTAAAAAGAATCTATATTGAAAACATTTTTTTTGAGCTCAAGGCATTTTGAAGAGTTAGTAAAAGTAGAGCAGCTGATTTGATTTGATTCAAATTATTTGATCTCTAAAATGTCAAGTCCTTTTGACTTCTGCGGTGTTTTTTTTTAGGCGGAACTGATGGCTATCTCAAAGGAAGCAGCACTGGTTCATTGTCATCACTGATTCCTAGTCATGACATCTACATCTTCACTGACAGCCAGGCGGCAATTAAATCTCTGGCAAATATGTCGCTGACTTCAAAAGCAGTTGCTCAATGCCGCCGATCTCTCAACGATATGGGTGAGCNTGCAAGACCCATGACGAACTCGCGCGTCATGAAACGACATTGCCTAATACAGACATAAAGAATACTCCCGGCAATCCCTCTTCAAACATGAAAATTTCTACTGAAAGAAAAATTCATAGAAGTTGCCAATAAATGATGGCGAATAGAACCGACCTGTCACATTGCCAAAACACTCTGGCCAGCCACAAACGCCCAACGCACCAAGGCTCTAATTATCTACGGAGGCAGAACATTCGCACAGTGACTTGAGTTCACACCGGACACTGTCTGATTGGAATACACGCAGCTAGACTAGGCGCACCCTGGAACGACTATTGCATAAGCTGCATGGATGAAGCCGAAGAGGAAACCATCACACAACTTCTGTGCTACTGCCCGGATCTGTCAAAACGTAGAGCAAAAGCTCTTGGGAGCCATTTTTTCAAGGATCTCGATGAACTCAAAGCTGGGACCGTTAGAAGCCTATACACTTTTTTGCAAAGCACCAAGTAGTTTACAGGGGAACGGGAATAATTAAAAAACCTCATGCGGTATCACAAAGGACCCTGAGCCTAAGTGAGTCCTGCTCTGGACTGGCGCCCGACCAAAACTAACCTACAACATTCCTGAACATGTGTTCTAAAATGTAGCATGCAACATAACTCTATTGAAAAAATCCTTTATAAACTCAAAAATATTTTATAATACCACAACACCTTGTGAACTCCTTAAATAAAAAGATAGTTTACGAAATTCGTGATCTACATATATATGTAGTATCATCTCTGAGACTTTGGGGCAAATCTATATTGGCGTTTTTTAGAAATTGAATTCCAAACTTCAATTGCGATTACCCAAAAGTCGTCAAACGTAACATACGACATTAATTTATCCGGGCGACGATATGCCATACATACATAACTTGGCACAGATATACATATGTACATGCATACATTGCGATGTTCAACAGTTTTATTTACAATTCATAGTGAGACAAATTGCAGCTAATTAGGTATGCAAAGTAGTCAACTTACTTCATTAAGCATTTTCGCTACATACAATAAATACATATGTACATATGATGTATACATATGCATGTTAATAACTATGTGAAGTTGTTCTTTAGTATTTATGTATGTTGGTATAACTGAAACGCTTTAATGAGTAATGAGTTACAGAGAATTTGAAAAGCTGCACAGTCAAACATTTTGCATTTAACAAGTATTTAATGTATGTTTTTATTAATTGAGTACAATTATGTTGCAGGCTCATTAATTCCATTTACGATTAAAGGGCACGAATGTCATAAACATTAGTACGTACGTATGTGAGTTTGATGATTGTAAATTAATAAATTAATTAGTTAGTAAATAAATAACGCTGGTATCTTTTTTCAGACAAAGAACTGTATATTATTAAAAAAATATCAGTTTCATAGTATTTTGAAACAGTTTTTCAATAAAATATAAAGATACTAGGTTCGAAAATTTGTTTTGTATTAAAATAATATAAACGTCGGCAAAAAAATATTAATAACAAGTAAGAAAGTCTAAGTTCGGGCGGAGCCGAA
>NW_016201384.1:0-2464 GCF_001687245.7 Rhagoletis zephyria | reverse complement strand
CTTTTATTGTAACGTGCCGCATTTGTCTTGTACGATTCACACAAGTTTTACTTTATTTTCACGCGCGTTATCATGAGTCTATCACTGGTGTCGAGCAGGTGTAATTCGTTATCGTCGAGGCTCGGTCGCCGAGTGTACCGCGCTGCGAAGGGCGCAGTCTATTTCTGATAAGTACAGATCCCAATCCTGGTGGTCTTTATCGAGATATGATCTGATGGCGACCAGCACTGATTGATTCACTCTTTCGGCTGCGTTAGATGGCGGAGCGTAATATGCTGTCTTCAAATGTTTTAATAATAATAATAATAGATTAGCGCTTACACATATGTTAGTGTTTGGCCGAGCTTCTCCTCCGACTTGTGGCGTGCGCCGAGATGTTGTCACACAAAGCGGAGGTACCTACAGTTTTACGCCGACCCCGAACGGCGATTGTATTTTAATGAGAAGCTGTTTTTCATGGCAGAAATACACTCGGAGGTTTGCCATTGCCTGCCGAGGGACGACCGCTGTTAAGAAAAAACCTTTTTTCTATATTATTTGGGATGTTGCTTTGACCAGGTCTTGAACCCAGGTGCTGATGAGTGAAAGCGCGCACTGCTTACCATTTGGCACATCCTCATTCAATCTACTCAGGTAGGAGTTTAACCTGCTGCAGTAGCCAGAGCGAAGTTGGGCTATTGTCGTTCGTGTCTCCCGAGGCAGATGAAGCTCCGTCTCGTCTATGTCCGGGGCGGTATGCCTAGATCGGCATTCACAGGTTTAGAGTCTACATAACTCGAGACTGACTCCCTGTGAATGCCGTTCAGGGCCAGTCGTTAAGCTGACGGGTCCAGAGGTTGCTTGATGAACCTCTGGACTTCGTCCGTTAGTTCATCCCGTTATCGGAGTGTACGGTTTCCGGCACACCAAATTTATGAACGATCTCTTCCGTGAGAAACTTTACCATATTTCCGGCGGTGGCGTCGCGCATTGCCTTCAGAAAAACAAATTTCGAAAATCAGGCTAGCGTGGTCCGTTACCACCGTAAAAGGCATTAAATCTATATACGGCCGGAATATCTTAACAGCCATCACAGCTGCGAGGCATTCTTTTTCCGTTGTGCTGTACTTGCGCTGGCAGTCGTTCAGTTTTTTGGAAAAGTACGCAAATGGCTTCTCCGCACCGTCATTTTCCTTTTGGTATAGAACAGCGCCCACACCATAATCAGACGCGTCACACTGAACCCAAAAGCGTTTAGAGAAATCTGGGTGTTTAAGGATCGGTGCGGTCGTGAGTGCTCTTATCAGGCCTCCAAGGCTTGCGTGGTTATTTCGAATTTCTGCTCCTTCTTCAACGTATTGGTTAACGGCGCCCCCATTCCGGCGAAATCTTTAATAAAACGCCTGTACCACCCGGCAGTACCAAGAAAACTGCGTACTTGTTTACTAGATTTAGGAGCAGGAATGTTTTGTACCGCTTTCATCTTTTCAGGATCAGTCTTTAGCATGCCGCCACCTACAATATAACCCAGGTAGGGTAACTCTTTGAAACAAAATTTTGATTAACTTAATCCTATTGTTAAATTTGCATTTTTCAAGCAGGTTTCAACTTCGCTTAGGATCCGGAGGTGCGAGTCGAAGTCCGGCGCAATGATCAGTAAGTCATCCAAGTATATAAAAACGTTTGATTTGAGCTTTTGTGGAATCACACGGTCCATTAGTCGAGACAACCTTTGCGCAGTATTGCATAATCCGAACGGCATTGTTACGAATTGGTAGAGTGGTCGTCCCGGCACTGTAAACGCCGTATATGGTTTGCAACTCTCCTCCAGCTCAATTTGCCAAAATGCGTATTTTAAGTCGACGCTGCTTATGAAATGGGTGTCATCCATTCAACAGACTATGCCCTCGATATTTTGTAATGGATACGCTTCTTTTACAGTCACGGCATTTAGTTTACGCGCATCCACGGGCTTTCACTTTCTTTGATCACACCCGATTCTAGCATCTTGTCGACTTCGGCATACACGAGTGCTTGCATCGCCGGAGACAATGGATAGTGGCGGTCTTTTATGGGTACTGCCTCATCGACCAACTTAATAGAGTGCTTTTCCAACTGAGTACGTCGCAATCTGTGCTTTTCCTACGTTTAAACCCACTCACCAACCGGCTCCAAGCGTTCTTTTTGGTCTGCCGAAATGCAACACGCGCCGCTCATTCCTGTCCTCTTCGGACACCATCTCTTGTTCTACCTTGGTCAAATCAATTTCATTCACGGATATCACTTCTGGGGCCAAACGGAAGGCGCGCCAGAAGTCCACCCCAAGGTAAATCTTCTGCTCTAGGTATGGGCATAGAAAAAATGTAATATTCTGTTCTAAGTTTTTGTATTTCACAAGGTGAGCTTGCCTAGCACATTGTGCGCACGACCGCCTGTAGTTTTTACACAAGAAAAGTAATGTTCGATTGGCGCGCCTATCTCTTCC
>NW_016201383.1:0-2464 GCF_001687245.7 Rhagoletis zephyria | reverse complement strand
CTCGAGCAAGTCGAGTCGATGGTGGTGAGGGTGATGAGGTGCTCCCGCGGTGATGGAGTCCTGGGAGATGCGAATGATGAGGGTGATCGAATGAGGTGAAGTGAGTTGAGGAGAGGAAGCAAGCCAGCAGGGCAGGGCAGAAGAGAAAGGGAAAGAAAAGAAAAAGTACACATTAGTAAAAGTGTAAACAATCAAACAACCAAAACAAACTTACCAAACTCGACCTAGTCGAGTCAATGGTGGTGAGGGTGATGAAGAGGTGCTCCCACGATGATGGTGATGAAGTCCTGGGAGAAGAGAGATGATGTGAGATGAGATGAGGTGAGGCCAACCAGGTCAGAGGAATAGAAAGGGAAAGAAGAAAAAAGGTAAACATTAGTAAAAGTGGTCACGAAACAAAAGAACAAACTTACCAATCTCGACCTAGTCGAGTCGATGGTGGTCGAGGGTGATGAGGTGATCCCGCGATGGTGGTCCTGCGGTGGTGATGAAGTCCTGGAAGATGAGAGAGGTGAGGGTGAGCGAGTGAGGTGAGGTGATCCAGGGCAAGACCATCCAGGACAAGGAGAAGAGAAAAAGAAAGTAAACATTAGTAAACTAAAAAGTAAACNAGTGTAAATGAAGAAAAAGAACAAACTTACCAACTCGAGCTAGTCGAGTCGATGGTGGTGAGGGTGATGAGGTGCTCCTGCGATGATGGCAAAGGCCTGATGAGAGTGAGAGATGAGAGTGGGAGACGAGAATGGGTGAGCGAGTGAGGTGAAGTGAGGTGAGTTGAGGAGAAAGGAAGGCAAAGGCAATGGAGAAAGAGAGGTAGAAGATGGATGGGGCGAAGACGAGGTGGTGTGCCAGGGCCAGGAGGGAAGTAGAGAAGGAGAAGGAGAAAAGGAAAAGAAAGTAAAAGTTAGTACAAGGGTAAACAACCAAACAACAAGAGAGTTACCAGAGGAGAAAAGTTGGTGGTGGTGATGATGAAGAGGGGCTCCCGCGATGATGGCGATGCCCAAGGCCTGATGAGAATGAGAGTGAGAGAGATGAAAGAGGGTGAGCGAATGAGGCGAGGTGATCCCCAGGAGGAGGAGGTGGAATGGTGCCGATGAAAGAAGGCGAAAGGGGCGAGGTGTTCCAGGGCCAGGGCCAGGGCCAGGGCAGCAGAGGAGAAGAAGGGAAGGGAAAGGGAGAAGAAAGTAAAGGTTAGTAAAGGTGTAAACAACCAAAACAACAAGAGACTTACCAGGAAAGTTGAGTCGGTGGTGGTGAGGGTGAAGACGAGGTGCTCCAGCGATGATGATCCAGCGATGGTGATGATCCAGCGATGGGCCCGTAGCCAGGGCAGAGAGGAGCCAGCCAGGAGGAGAGGTCCGGGAAGAGAGCGAGAGCCAGCCGGGCAGCCGGTCCGGCCGCCGGCGAGGGGGGTGAAGAAGAAGAGGAAGACCTCGAGCAGAGTGACGACCTGCTCGAGGGTGATGGTGATCTCGACTGAGGCAGAGCGACTGGCTTATATGCNGAGGAAAGGTCTCGAAGAGAAAGTGGGAGAGAGGAGCACTGGCCAAGCAGAGCGGTCACCGTCCTGAGTCAGTCTCGTACAGTGCTGCTGAACANTTATGCCGGTCGAGACAGGCGAGAGCTGCTCAGTCGGTGGCCGAGTCGTGGTCGTCGCCAGACACCTCACCAAACTGTCCTGGTGAAGACAACAGCAGGTCAAGTTCAAGAGCGTCAGCGAGGAAAGGTCTCGAAGAGAAAGTGGGAGAGAGGAGCACTGGCCAAGCAGAGCGGTCACCGTCCTGAGTCAGTCTCGTACAGTGCTGCTGAACAGTGTGGGCTGACCTGGCTGGCAAAGTGTCAGCATCAGTCATCAGCCAAACTGTTCTCGCCTGTCGGTTGTTCTCGAAGCAGCAGCAGCCACACATCATCGGCTCCTTCTTCTTCTTCTTCAATGACTCAAACATTATCACTACCATCACCCTCACCATCATCTTCACCCTCTGCACAGTGTGCACAAGTTCAGTTAGTCAGTGGTGTGCTGTGCACATCATCACCCTCACCATCGTCACCCTCTGCACAGCACACGAGTTCAGTTAGTCATTCAGTGCTGTGCACANTAGTCAGTGGTGTGCTGTGCACATCATCACCCTCACCATCGTCACCCTCTGCACAGCACACGAGTTCAGTTAGTCATTCAGTGCTGTGCACATCACAGTGATCACCCTCATCACCATCATAGTCATCATCGTCACCGCCGTCACCACCGGCGTGGTCAAAGAGTCTTCTCGAAAGCGGTGGTGGTGGTGATGATGCTGGTGATGATAAGTTCGAGAAGGATCGAGACCAACGGCGGCAGCGGCGCCAGCAGCAGCGTCAGCAGATGATAATGTGTTCTGGAACACACAGTGCCGCCGAATGGAACAAAAAGTGCATTGTTGTCATTTACAGGCAGACACCAAGAGTTCTATTGTTTAGTGCT
>NW_016201382.1:0-2464 GCF_001687245.7 Rhagoletis zephyria | reverse complement strand
AAAAATAGTACTTGAGTTCATTTCTATGTACATGGCATTTTTTTTTTAATTGCCATACATTTTTTGTCATTTCAATGCGTAGTGGAAATTCGGCATTAGTCTGTAAGAAATTATTGATTCATATAGCCCAATTCTGGATCGGTGACAAACATCTTTTTATTTTATTATTTTGACAAATTTATAATGTTTCATATATTTTTCGGTAATAAAAACTGTCACAAGAATTTGTTACTGATACAGAATAGAGCCGATACTCTAAATTACTAAATAACTAAGTTATGTTCTACTTACCAAATGCACAACACATAACCAATGAAGTTAGTGCGTAAACGCGTGTCTTCATATTATATGTCGCATAAATACGATAGGGTGCCCGCAAGAATATTTCTTCCGTGCGACGCCATGCACGCATTATGAATGGCCAATTTATGGCCAAACGCCAAAAGTAANGGCATAGGAATGAATATATGGAGTTTTTTGTTGCGACTACATATTGAATACATATTTGCATTTGAGAATACAATAAGTAAAAGCTTTTGAATGAGTTTCATCAAATATTTACATATCTACATATGAGAGCAGTTATATGAATGTGTGTGAACTCTACGTAATGCTGCCTGTATTCTACTATGCTACTGTGGTATTTGTTTTTTTTTCTGGAAATTACCTGAGGAATGAAAATTTATTCCAGCTTTGAACACTAAATATCCAACCGTCATAAATTCTAAGCCATTTAGCAAAATTATCGACGCGGAATACAAAGTGTGTATGCTGCACCAGTTGTATTGTACGCGTTCCACATCATCAGCTAGTAGATTCTTAACCGGTAGTAAACCAAAAAATTTCGATATGAAGAGCACTAAATAAAGTTTAGAAAATGTAGGAGAAGAAATAGCTTGAAACAGATAACTTTTTTTAATTCAAAGGTTATTTAAAACAAAAAAAATTTAAAATAAAGGAGTTCTACGTGCTGAGTATTTTGTCCGACATGGCTGATATTCTTGAATTAGCTATCGCTCAAGCTTTAAAATATCTGGAGATACTCTTATTTGATTTTGTCACAAAGGAAAATTCATTTTTCACACTGTATGGTACTTGGAGAGATGGAAAGTTATGCTGCTTAACCCTTTCAGTACCTACAAAAAAAAAAAAATAGTTTGTAGGAAATCCTTTACTTGCTCATTAGCAATGTAATGAAGTTATATTTTTTTTTTGCTTTTTGGGAACACAATTTTTCGAATCGTTGTATTCCAGAAATCGTGATTCTTAGGCACAAAAGTATCGATACGTTTTTTACAGATACTTACATGATCTGCACTTTTCCCTAAACTATTTATGTCGTAAAGCTTACCGTCAAGTTAAAAAATGTTAAACATTAATTTATGTAATATTTGACCCTGAATATGTTTTTTTTCAGACCAGGAAAAAATTTTAAATATATTGTTTAAACTAAGTTGACGCGGGTTCACATGTGCTTCAATTAGGTTGAAAATTGATAAATTATGGTAGAAAAAAATTGTACCACGATTTTGAAAATTAAGTTTTTTTTTAATTGAAAAATCCTCATCTCAAAAGATTTGTCCATACATATATAAATGTGATCGTTTTAGAGAACGGTTTTCAACCAAATTTGGGCAGTGTAATCCTTAGACAAAGGCTATATTCTAATTCGCTAGATGGCGCATGTATCCCTTTTTTATGAAATCAAAAACGTACATACACTACATACATACATACGTTTACCATATTTAGAAAAAAATATCAATTTGAGAATGTGTACTGCGGCAGAGCGTTATTTCTACGGAATGTAGGACATTGTTACTAAGTTCATTTCATCAAAGCTGCATTTTTAGGTTTAACAATTATTATTACACATATGTACAGTGTTGCCGTTATGCGACAATTTGGCCCCATTTACCCTTTAACCTAACTTTTTAAAAATTTTAATTTTTTGAGACTTTTCTGAAAATATGTGCGACTTTTTGCCCCTTTTCAGAGATTTATTTATGAAATATTAACAGAACTGTGCTATTATAAAATATTTCCTCCTGTAGTTACGAAAAAATGCATCACTTAAAACTTTTAAAGGAAATGTTACTCTTCTCCTCGCAGCAACTCAATGTATGTGTATGTTTGCAACCCTGTTTTGTGTAAAGCTTGACTTAATAATATTAACATGTAAATTGGATTTTGACTTTGGTTGTCAGAATTATTCTTTTCCTAGTAAAGAAAAGCCAAAAAATAATATGGTGACCCTTTTTTCGTCAATGACCCCTTTTTTGAGATTTTCTGAAAATTCTCAACGACAACACTGCATATGTACTTATATATCTTGTAAATTGGATTCGAAAAACTCTTCCTTGCACACAAGTTTATGTATCTACACGTGTTGATATTACTTTACCCAAAGCACTGTTTGCTCTAATCCAAGCAAAAATGCAACTTATCCTTGACACTAATAATG
>NW_016201381.1:0-2465 GCF_001687245.7 Rhagoletis zephyria | reverse complement strand
ACTAGCACAGCTTTGCATAAGGTTGCACTCGTCTTGGCAGCACATGAACTCATAATAAGCAAAGTGGCAGCAGATTACCTTTTTCTACCCCTACATTTTGAAGAATGGGGATTTAGACCGACTATCAGTGTGCGGACTATACAATTTTTTTTTTTTTTAGTAGATAAGCCTTAAAAATTGTGGTAGATTGATGCACTGGTAGATCTCTCGGTTTCTCTTGGTAACGGCGAAAGTAGTGCTTTAGAACTATTATCTGAATACATACGTCAACGTACATATACTTGATATATGTATGAAGGGAGAGCTTCTCAAAATGTTTGAAGCCTAACTCCGGTAATGCCTATAATGAATGAGAACCCAAAACATATCTTTCTTCTAGAACAAGCTGCCACTCCGTCCAAATTACTTCCAGCAAACATACACTTTCCTGAAGAAAACTTTAACTTCAAAGCTTTAAGGGAGCTCATATACTTGAGAAATGGCGTAAACATCACCAGTAATGTCAGCCTGGAGATTAAGCGAAGAATAACTGTTGTCAAAAAGTTCTGCTTTGGTCTCGGCAATTGAAGAAGCCAAAAACTTGGACGATCTCGAACAAAGATGAACCTCTACTAAGGTTGATTTGGATTAAAAATGCCGTACTTGTGGATTAAGGCGATGGTAAAGTGAAAATGCAGTGCCTCTCGACGAACGGAGGTCGCACATGAAGACAAGGAAGGTAGGAAGTGCAGAAGGACATGGGCGTAGACAGGTAGGGGCAGGGGGGGTGCTCGAGCCCCCTTAACTTTCAAAATTTCCTTATANCACCACATCCTTTTAAAAAAGATCCGGAAGGTACACAATGGCTCCACCTGAACGATATTTAAGAGATCACACGGCTCATTTAGCCAATGATGGGGAAAACTCTCGTCCTCTGAAACTGTGGGGGTGATGCACATTTGTGTTCTTCAGTTTTCTAATAAGAACTTGTATTGGCTTCCGCTGTGGTGTTGTGGTAAGCAGTGAGAACTTTCACTCCGCAGGGCCTGGGTTAAAGCCCGGCTCAACCCAACATCAAAAAATTAAAAACAAAAAAGTTGTTTTTTTTTTCTAAAAGCGGCTCCCCTCGGCACGCAATGGCAAACTTGCCATGAAAAAAAGCTTCTCATAAAAATACAATCGCCGTTCGGAGTCGGCGTAAAACTATGGGTCCCTCCCCTTTGTGTGACAACATCAAAACGGAGGAGAAGCTCGGCCAAACACTAATCCATGTGTAAGCGCCTATCTGTTATTATTATTGTTGTATATGACATAAGACTAGAAGCTGACGCATCGGAAAATATAAATAAAATAAAATCTGTTCAAAATAAGCAAAAGTTTGTTTGGTGCAAATCACATATTTGTATGTGTTTTTTTTTACCAAAGGGGATATGGTTTATTTTTTTCTCTGTGTATTTCTGATGAGGCTTCACTCTTTTCAAGCTAAACTAATCATTTGTTAGTTTACAAAGCGTTTTTGCTTTTCGACACTATTTTTGCATTGGCCAGTGAAAAAGTTCTTTTCAGGTGCCTCGAAGCAAGCCGTACGTTTGCTAGTATAGTATAATAATGTGTGGATTTCTTAACCAATTTAGTTAATTTAAAAGAAAGACATACTCTTCAAGGGAAATAAAACAATTTAAAATTAAATATTCTACAAATGTAAGCTACCAGCGAACTGCTATCAAAGGAGGCTTAAACACTG
The DNA here is from genome assembly GCF_001687245.7 of Rhagoletis zephyria. NCBI lineage: Eukaryota > Metazoa > Arthropoda > Insecta > Diptera > Tephritidae > Rhagoletis > Rhagoletis zephyria. The sequence continues at coordinate 742 of NW_016201381.1, read as the reverse complement.
CTTCAAAACTAATCTGAACAATCGCAACAATGGTGCAACTTAATCCAACTCAATTCCACGAGCAAATCCGGGCGCAACTCATTTCATGGACGCGTGCTTGGGCAAATACAAGCACAAATGTGTATGTGTTTGTATAATACCACATGCAGCCGCATTCCCATATTTGTATGATAAAATAAAGTGAGGATTAAAATACAACATTCATTTTGTGGTTGCTGGTTGCTGGTTGCTGGTTGCATGCTTAGCGGTCGATGCGAGGCATTTGTGGCTAAAACAGCAAATAGAACAACAACAACAACAAATTGCTATGTGGCAGTAGAATCTTGCGCTAACTGCCACACTGGCTGCCTGTCACCGGCTTCGTTGACTTCGTTCGAGGGCAACATTTTGTCTTCTGCTGTTTGCTGCCGCTGTCGGTGATTTCGTTGGGAGGCGCGCGGGCCACAGAAAAGCTGTAAGCCTATACAAATAGAGGGAAGCAGCTCCGGCTGGAGCTTTTGTGGTCGCTTGTATTTCGAATACAGTAGCATTTTGTAATGTTTTAGATGTTGGGCTTAGGGACAGTGCCGTGCATGTATGTAGGTACAGCTGTATGTTTGCCGCTTTGTAGGCCCCTATCCGGCGCCATTGCTCAAATCCTCTGCAGTACTTTTATGCTTTCGACTTTTACTCTTGTGTGTGTGTAGGAGTATACGAGTCGCTCGACGCTTAAGTTTTACCAGCTTTATTTATTTTTATCATT
>NW_016201380.1:0-2465 GCF_001687245.7 Rhagoletis zephyria | reverse complement strand
TCGCAATTTCGTTTGACGCTTTCTCATTTACAACTGGAAATGGTGTAGTCGAGTCTGCTGCAGTGGTTTCCACAAAAGTCCATTTTAAATTAGGCGCGCATGAAGACAGAGTAGGCCGTTGTCACAGGGTAGTCCAATAGCAATGTAAATGGAATACGTAAAATGTATGTCGTACATACATACATATGAATCCCCAGGCAGTGCATACATTTAGGCAGTGTATTTTACTACAAATATATACATATGTATATATATATTATTATGCACATATACTCACCATGAAGAACTTAAAAATAGGCAACAATCGACAATGGCAACATATTGGCGACTTGCCGATTTATTGCCGTGGTGAGAAATTGGCAACATAATTTCTTTCTTGTCATGTTCGGAATATGTTATCATTATTATTCCCAAACTGATGAATTTTTGCGTCAACAGGATTCTCCAAAAGCATCTAATTTACGCCAAAAATAGGAGTGCAAAAATTGGAAGCGCCATAGCGAGAGAAATATTTAATTTCGTTTTTAAGTCCCAATTTTGTAAAAAAAAATAAATGTAGTGTTAAAATAAATTATTAGAAATATCGCCCGCAGCAATAATAAAGCCATATGAAAACGACTCATTCAGGTAATAAGAATACGACTCGCCCAGGCGAGTTCGCTTCGGCGGACGTTTTAGAGCGACTGGTAATAAGAAATCGATACGATGAAGATATTACAAATATGTACATTAGACTGGATCAATTCGGCATGGAAGAAAGAAAAATAATATTTACATATTTATAATGTTTAATTAATTATTAATTGCAAAAAAACTAACCCTTTTGAAAAATAGGAGCAGTTCATGTAAAGCCAAACTTAATGGCGTAACTACATATGTATATCATCTGAGGCCCGTGGCAAATTCTTAGGATGGGGAACTCCCAGTAAAAATCGTCACATTGTAATTTAATTGTAATAAACCACTTATGAAATTAACCACACACTATTAACAATAATATGTGCAGTTTAGTTAAATATCTAATAAATTTTATTTTCAAGAACATGGGTTTATACATACAAATTACTATGAAATAACAATTTAATTTTGATAAGATATTTATTAATAAAATCTCTTTTCTCCGAGCTTTCTGTTCTGCAAAAGAATCTATAACACCATCAAAGTTTAAAGATAAAGCCATAGAATTTTCAATAAACAGAAAAGCCAAGCTACGTAGTCCGTCTTGTCCCATAGAGTTTCTTAAATAGGGTTTTATTCATTTTAGTTTCGAAAACGATCGTTCAGCTGTAGGCACAGGAATTGGAACAACTAACATTAAGGCATTACATACTTCAGGAAAGCCTGACGACATAAAATAAAGTATACTAGAGTGCCAGTTACTGTCGAAATTCGACAGTTTTTCTAGTTTTTAGGAGCCTTGGAGAGGGTTTCTAACTTAACACGTAGCAAAACTTATACGGTACAAATTAACTTACCGGAACATCTTCTGCTTTGGAACTAAAACGAAACTAAAATTTTTTTATCTTAGAAGGTCTTTGGACTTCAGCAGGACTTAGAATTGACCCGATACATTCCACTTTATCGATAAATATTAATGATTTGATACATATCGATAGTTCGATGAATTTCAAAAACACTTAAATCCGATAACTCAACAAAATTCGTTAACTCGACCAATTTCAATAACTGTGAAATTCGAGGGCTCGATAAATTTCGTTAACTCAAAAATGTAAATTCTTTGGATACCTTTAAAAATTTTTACTTTTGACAGCTCCACATTTTTCGAAAGCTATCGAAAAATTTTGATAACTCATTACACTCTGTTAGCACGATAAAATTCGATAAGCAGTGATAAGTCGATAAGCTTATATATTCTTGAAATTTCGATTAATGGATATACTTTGAAAATTCCATAAACTTTGATTCGATGAATCAACCAATTTCAGTAGATCAATAATTATCGATAACTCTGCAAGTTGAAAGAAATCCATGCATTACTACAACTCGATAAATTTCGTTAAGTCTATAAATAAGAATAATTCAATAAATATCGATGACTTGATACATTTCTTTAACTTGACAAATTTCGATAATCCCACATGTTTTTACAGCTCGATAATATAATAATAAATAGATAGGCCGAGCTTCTCCTCCGACTTGTGGCGTGCGCCTTGATGTGGTAACACAAAGCGGAGGCACCTACAGTTTTACGCCGACTACGAACGGCGATTGTATTTTTATGAGAAGCTGTTTTTCATGGCAGAAATACACTAGGAGGTTTGCCATTGCCTGCCGACGGACAACCGCTGTTAAGAAAAAACCTTTTTTCTATATGTATTTGTTATTTTTATGGCCTTATAACAATTATATTCAACAAATTTTATGAGCTTGAGGCCGTTTTAAGTGAAAACTTATTGTGGAAAAAAGCAACAATAATTTGAAAAAATGGTAGAAGTGATAGCTAT
>NW_016201379.1:0-2465 GCF_001687245.7 Rhagoletis zephyria | reverse complement strand
AAGGAAGACTTCAGAATGGCAGGATAAGGCGATAGTAGAAGTTTTCCAACGAAATCCGTCCGTGAACATGAGGGGAGCACAAAAAAAAGATTTCCATTCTTGGAATAGAATTATCCGTTAATACAATTCGCAAAAGGTCACATGATAGAAACGTGGTTTACTCTCTGAGGACCTCTCTTTTAACAAAAACTTTTCTGGAAAAACGATTGCACTGGGCAGAGAAACATAAAAACCGTAACTGGACCTTAATCATTTTAACCTTTTGTTTTTGGTCTGAAAAAGGACGTAAGGTTGTGCAGAGGTCCGTTCCTGCGTTAGTGGCTAATTTCTACCGACCTTTTATCAGTAAATTTACGTTTTCTCGTCTCCATTCCTACCGATTTTTCTGAAAATTAATTTGCAACTTCGTAAGACTACTACGAAACATGTACCTTTTTTTATTTTTCAAAACCACTTACAACGACATCAATTTACCGAACTTTTGTTAGTTCCCTCGTAACAGCTAACTGCAAATATACTAGGTACCTACAATATGTACGTAGGTCCCAGCAAACCAACGGAGTCCGCGAAGTGCTCAATTATGACTCCCTTTGCGGTGCGCTGATCCTCCCAAAGAGGCTCCGAGAATAGTCCCAAACGTCATGTTCGACGGACAAAAGGGCACTCATTCTACGAGAGAACTTACAAAGCACAACTATATACATTAGGATGATCCAACAATGCATGTGAAAAAGTAAAGTCGGAATTTTTATGCTCTCACCCTCTAGAATTATTCTATACCCCTTTTTTAGATTTAAGTTGTGTTTTCCTATATATGTATTTTATACTTTGAAGCGCTTTGAGCGACCTCTAAATATTTTTTGATTTCAAAATGAAAAATAGGTGTATACTTTTTTCGATATAGAACAATCCTAGGGGGTGAGAGCATTAATCCCACTTTACTCTTTTTGGACCACCCCAACGTACATACATACATGTATATGTCTTCAAACTCAAGTGTGAACCTTTTCATACGCACACTCAGGACTGCCAAATGGCCTAAGCTATGAGGTGTCATATTGGGGATAAAAAGGTGCCAATAGGAAAATAAAAGTGCCAAAAAGGTGTTATTCTTTTTAATCAAAAGAAAACTATTTCTTACTTTTACATTTAGTAAGGTATTTATTTCCAATAACTTATCGAAACGAATTTTTTGTACTGCAATGCTATCAATAGTATATATTTTGTATGTATTTTTATAAACAGAAAAAGAAAGAAAGCAGCAAAGAGTTTCAATAATAGATAGCACATGTGAAGGCTTAAATAATTGTAAAAGAAAAAAATAATAATATTATGCACGCAATAAAAGACACACCAAGCTACACAGTGTACTTGAAAAAAAAAAATAAAGTATGGAATTCTGATAATACAAGCCTAAAAGTGGGCAATACTGCAAAACCCAGCTAATACAAATGAAAAACTACATACACATACTCGTACATACACACATGTGCACATTGATGCAATCGAAATGGAAGCAGCGCCATAACTGTCATCGACAAAACAATATGTCCTCATATTTGATTGTGTTTACTTCATTCCAGTGTTGCCAACTCAACAGATTTCGCCCATAATTTGGGATTTTCGCAACATAAAGGCCGCGTGGGATTTTGTGTCTCATTATGCGATTTTTAGCTAAACACAATTGTATGCTTTCATTATTTTTTTATTTGCTGTTTATTCCAACGTGACGGGTGGGATATTTAAACTTGTTTTTCCTCAAACTTTAAGTAATTTCTCTTTAACCCTTAATTTGTTAACTTCTGAACTCAGATATCGGTTTAACACGAAGCAAATAAAGTAGAAAACTTAATTATATAATTTACACAGAAAGTTTTAATTTTTCCAAGAGTAAAGACTGAGACAACGACGACACCCACCTCTCTTAGTGGATGGATTCGTTGCCCATCTTAGACAAACTTTATATCAAAATATTTCTTGTATAGCGGCTTTCTCGAATGTAGTTAATAGAATGATGANAAAAAAAAAACGTTTAGCTTGTGACGGGTGGGACAGTACTTTGTGACTGGTGGATCGAGTCACCATTGACGACACGTAGGATTTTTACACTTTTTTCCATTAAAGCATGAATTTCATAATAATTAAAATGCGTTAGCACAAAATTAAAAAATCAACGCCGGTTTTTATAAATTGTAGCTCTTATACAAAAAAAAAAAAACCAAAAGCAGTCACAAAAAGAAATCTCAAAAATCAACGAAATTTTTTGGCCAAAAATGTTTTAAAGATTCAGATTAAAAAAATTGGAAATTTTGACGAAAATTTATTGAATTTTTTTCTATAGAAAAATACCAACAAATAGCTCGAAAAATATTTAGAATATTTTAAAAAAATCAACACGTGGTCATTTGTTCGAGTGATTGTATATCGATGGCTGAGTGGAAGATCGACCTATCTCGGCTGCCAGT
>NW_016201377.1:0-2465 GCF_001687245.7 Rhagoletis zephyria | reverse complement strand
AAAAAAAAAATTGTCAAGAATCAATGGTATTTTCTAGCCACTTGAAACTCACAATTTATTATATTTCTAAAATTTCTGGTTAAAAAGCTCGAAATTTAGATAAAAATTTTAAAGTTTTGTATAAAGTTTGAAAGTGTGATTTATATAGTTTTTGTTAAAAGCATGAACCATATTTTCATAAAAAAATGCCAAAAAAATGTTTGCTTCAAAAACTTTGTAAATATTAAAAACGAAACACCATTTATCCATTTTTGACAGCCACTGTAGGTATGCATTTGCGAAAATTTGAGTAAATATAAATTGGTTGGAAAAATTTGTACACAGACGCTTCGAACAGTTCTTAGACTCCTATCAGGACCAAGATGGTTACCACTAAATCAACCGAAAAAGCTCCTTGAACAACTGACAGTCCTTTGCTGTTCCTAAGGAGTTTCCAACTTGGCAAGTAATGACTCTAACTCAACGCTAGTTGGCAGTATTCCCGACCGCCGATCTTTAACGGCAATGACCTTGGTTTTGACTTTTGAGTTTAATTTGTCTTACGTTTTGAAAATGTTACATTCGAGCTGCTACTTGCGGTATCTATTATGCCAACTGAGATACAAGAACCGGTTCATGAGTATCCCTGAACCGCGGTTCGGTTCGGTTCAAATGGTTAAATTTTTGTATGCTAAAGGATACAAATGTTGCAAAAAATTTTACAAATACAGTGAAACCTCTCCTAACGGACACCTCTATTAGACAGACATCTCCCTTGGGCGGACATTTTTTCCTATACCAAGTTTTGAGTATAAATTTCGGAATAAATTACTCTCTCTTAAGCGGACACTCTCTTGGCCGGACGCGGACAGTTATTTTGCATAAAAATTGACACAAAAACCTCTATTGAGCGGACGCGAACCTCTTATCAACGGACATTAAGATTTCTTTTCATAGCAAATCAAACAAAAACCTCCATTGAGCGGACGCCAATTCCTCATAGGCGGACTACTAAATGGAAAAGGGGGACTTCCCGCATAAAATCTTATATTTATGCACACATTTAGTTTGGTTTGCGCAGTTGTTTAGGTTCGTTATTTGAATTATAAGAAACCCTTGGAGAATCCAATTCAAATTCTGATGAATTTATAACAATAGATAATAATAAATACATGGACCGATTTCTGGTTGAATTTTGTTTCCATATAAAAACATGAAAACTATTGATGAAAAAGGTACTGACACTGAAAAAAATTAAAAATAAAACTTACGTCAATCGACTATTTCCCAGTTTTTTATGTAATGAATCTATGGTTTTATTTAGTTTCTGGACTGAAATGTTACATTTATTTTTATTTTGTTATTACTTAATATGTACTTATGCACATAAATGAAATACTTATGCACTTTTGAAAAAATACATGCACATTTTTGTTTGAACGATATCAATACCTTTTATTCAAATAAGAAATAGTGACTAGTCAATTAATTAAAACATTACAACATACCAAGTTCCACTACTCTACCATGAACACTTCCAGAAATATGCAGCATGAAAAATTCGGTTTGTATGGCAGGTGCAAATCAAGACTACACTCATGGAAAAATGTGGGTTCTTGGAAACGGGCCCTCGGTACCCCCGACTGCATTTTTTATACTATCAACTGTTAAAAAATTAACTTAAATTGAAAGTATTTTATAAGTTAAATGAATTATTACAAAATGTAAGTCGATCAAGTAGTTGTATCCCAGAAATGGTGATTCTTAACGTTCGTAACATTCGTTCCAGTTTTCAACTTTATGCGAGTTACTGCAACCTTGAGAATCTTACTTGACCGGGCTAGTAAGAAACAATTTTAAAGATATGATTTAAACAGAGTAGCAATTAAAAAATATTAGTTACACGGGTTATAATGTAAGTACTTCAATTAGGTTGGCAAGTGATAATTTATGGGGGGGAAAAATGTGCTACTACATACAGTGCCGGACAAAAGTATTGGCACAGAGAATTTTTCGCAATATATGCAAAGTTTTTTATTCTAATTTATTTTCAATATTTTTTAATAAAAATATAGTTCGTACTTGACCAAAAAAACATAAAAACAAAATCTCTAACTTTTGTCAATGTTATTGTGGCTTGTTTAACATTTTATTTTTAATATTTTTTATTGAGCTTTGTNATCGAACCTGCGAATTCGATGTTCAAAGTCAGAAGCGTTAACCACTGAGCTATGTACATCCCGTAAACTCTTGTTGCTAATTCATTTTCCTTATTCAACCAACTACTATCAAGTGCAGCTGATTTGCCGCTATTTAAACTCGACAGCGTGGTTGTTGTTGTCAATTCTATACATCCATTTGCTTATTTGCTTTTTTGTATAGTTTCAGGCAGGCTCTTCCTAAACTATGTATTTGTCAAATACATAAAAATACATAAAACATAAAAATAATCAATTTTTCCTAATAAACAATCGTGGTACAAAGCT
>NW_016201376.1:0-2465 GCF_001687245.7 Rhagoletis zephyria | reverse complement strand
TTGCTTGTCTCTAGCGTCTTTTATGTTATTGAATACCAAAATCTGAGTTCAATTTTTTTTTATAATATTCTTTAAAACCAAACATTTGTATTATGTAGCACTGGCATTTTTGTAGAATATACGTATATACGTTAGAGTGGTTCAAAAAATGTTTTTTTTTTGGAAATTAATAAACGCTATCTCAAATTATTGTTATTTGTGCTAAAAAAAGAGACACGTTTTTTTTATTTTGAAAAAAAAAGTTTTCTTAGAGGTTGCGCTGGTCGGTTTTTTTTATAAAAACGCTGATGTTCTCAATTTTTTTATTTTCTTGACATGTTAAAATGCAGATAAAAATGTGGCTTTTACATATAGTTACGCTGGTATTATTGGGGAACTTTCCCTTAATTACACAACTGTCTTGGACAATTAGAATGGGTCTAGTTCCCGAAAATATGCTCTCGAAAAGACACTAGTAAAATTAAAATGTTGATACTGAACGATTTACGCATTTTCATGGGTTGGAACTTGTTATAAGGGGATTTCTGGGGTTGCAAATTAGGAATCTGAAGTCAGTTTTTCGAAATTCAACTATCTAGGCTAGAAAATACAAATTATTTTTGGTCGAATTGATTAGATAAGGCTAAGGAAAGCTCTATAGATGATAAACAGGCGCTGAGGTTCACTAAGGGCTATTGAGATACGAGTAGTGATAAAAAGGATACTTAAAAATAAGCCCCGAAAAGCTGGATAGCTTAGGAGAAAGTGCCTTTCGAGGGGCAGCCGCTATGTGATGCCCATGGATCCCAAAATATTTACCAAATTCGAAATTTTCGGCTTTGCGAACTTACAAAGTTCCTCTGCAAGCCTATGGCTCTGCATTTCGCATAGCTATTGTTAAGGCGCCATTAGTTAAATCTGTAGAGGGTAAATGAGGCTAATTGAAGCGAATATTTTCTAACTAGATTATTTTCGATGTAATTTTCTGAAATACTAATATTGCATCCCTCCAAGGGTGGGCTCACAGTTTTTGTCTGTGCGCCCCACAGTGGGAAATATTATAACTAATTTTTTTTTTTGAATTTTTATTTAAATGCTCTTACTTTGATGATCTCGGTGAGATAATTTAATATTTTTATCAAAAAGTTATTAGGTCGAGGGAGAGCCTCACCTAAAAAAAATCCTCTCTATTCAATGATAAAAAAACGCCAATGTGTTAAAATGTTCTACAAATTTTCTACATTTGAATGAAAAGAAGTAAGCAGTGAAAAAACAAATTAATTTTATGTTCAGAAAACTGCATTTTGAATGTTCAGGAAGCCAGCAACTTCAAGGAACTAACGACCTTAAAACTAAAGAGACGGACTGAGCTCATTTAATCCACTTTAAATTTAATTTGTCAGATATTTTTTGTACATAAATTGTATTTCGTGACTTTTATTAAAATTGCATAAAATTAGATTCAAATGCATTCCTATTTTATTGATCTGTTTCAAACACGAATAGGGGTTATTTGACCCTACTGGCCAACATCTATACAAATAACATTTTTTTGTTACAAAAAAACGAAAATTTAAATTTTTCTATTTTTAAAATGAGTAAACAGCTTTAATAACTACTGCTAATGCACTTGTGAAATACCTTTGTAGGTATTTAAACGAATAAATATTAAGAAAGTTGAATAAAAACTTAAATAAATATTTTTCGAAATGAGACTACAAGGCAATCCCAATAATGTGAAAGTCTCACCAACCGTAAAGTGTGTTTTCTTGATCAGCTGATTTCTGAGAAAATTGTCTGACTGGTCGCCACCGCATCGGTTATTTAAGATGAATAACACTCGAAGTTATTTATAGCCAGCTTAACTCTTATCGCATTGGCAATTTCACAGCAGATACACACTTTAATAATAAATAAGCATATTCCATCTTATCAAACTCATTTGCATGCGGCACAACTGTCTCGCATTTCACTCACCTCATTATTTTCCACATCGGCTTCACTCGATTGCTGTGGCGTTCCCTTGACAACAGTTGGCGTTGGCTCTGCTGTAGCACGCAAGAGCAAGCGTTTGTAGTCTTCCTCCTGCTGCAGCGTTTCCTCACGCAGCTCTTGTATGAAAACTTCATTTTGCTGCTGACGTTCCCTAAGCGCGGCTACCTCCAATTTCAGCTGGGCAAAATCATTGCGTATGGTTGCCAAGTCCTCGTAGCCTTGCCTACGTTGGCTCACACTTTTATTGGCATCGCTGGCAAGTTCTTGTAGTTCGACAAGTTGTTTGCGTATCTCAGCGATCGATTGCTGTAGCCATTCAACGGTGAGACGCTCCTTATTGCTACTTAGGTGACCATCTCGTAATGCAGCGACTTCGCGACTGTACGGAAAATTAAAAAGAAAAGAGAAAATTAAAAATAATAATAAAAGAGAAAATAAGTTAAAAAAAAAATAATTCGCGTTCAGCGTAAGTAAACATGAACGTAGAAAAT
>NW_016201375.1:0-2465 GCF_001687245.7 Rhagoletis zephyria | reverse complement strand
AACGCCTTAAAGAAATTTAATTTTGTGGCCTTTCATCTTCTTTTCGGCATTATTTTAGAAGACCATTAGGCACACTTTGAAATTTTGAAATTCCAACCCTGCTTTATATGGAAGATTCAAACTCAACCGAATAATGGCGTTTTTTATCCGTTAAGTTAAAGTTAAGATCTTTAAATTTTCTCCTGGAAGGTAATACAACACTTTTTATTAAAACTGCCGGCATGGTATACGTTCAAATTGACTAGTTAATCATGTTAAATGGGCTCGAACCAATTGTTATTGGAAAATTTAATCAGTTAAATCATTTAACTCTTTTGAAAACCAGTTCAGCGCAGAGTTGTATCAGAAAACTTTCTGCTTCAGCCAATCAGGAAAAATCAAAAGCCTGCGTTTCATACGCGAACGCTTGAAAAATGTATACATTTTATGAGAAAATATTAAAAACCAAAAATTATAAATAAGAACCAAATGCTGTTATATAATTTGATTCCTGGTACATTTGGCGAATTTTGCCCCATGTATCACTAAACAAATTTAAAGTTTTTCAAAATTTACTAATATATGTAAATTTATATATAATTTGATATGTGGCACCACTTAAAAGTTTTCGCATTTTGGAACGCACTTCATTGTCGGCAGTTCTAATTTCGAAGCTGAGGTGGTCTCCGCCTTACGGTTACGATTATCATATCATAATTTTACGGTTTTATTTAATCAAAAAAATAAAAACCAAGAAATAACGCTTCTGTGTTTAACTGGGCCGGCAGCCATGGGTTTACAACAAAAGGAACGGTCCAACGAACATAATGCGAGGACCAAGTGCAAAGGACTTGTCCGCACTCAAAATAAGTAAAGAAAAGGTGATTCAGATGGGCTGCACGTACTACGTTTTCGAACCACATAAAAAGCGGGTCCCACGTAAGTGAGCTGTCTAGTCGAAAGTATCGTGCTGGAGCGGAAATATTTTTCCATATATATGGACGAGGCTGAACATTGTGGCCAACTTCTTACTTTGCTCTCTGATATATTAGTTATGCCGTATCCAATTTTGCGAAAGCCTGACAAGAGTAAATGGTATATTTTGTCGTATTACACACGTTATTCCCTATGAAGTTTTACTTTCGAATTAGATATTTCTTTAATCCTATATACATATTTTTAGTATTGAAGCACCTTGATAAAAACGTTGAACAGCATCGCTCGTACTAAATATAAGGTGTATAGTATTATTTTCCAAACTAGGGCACTATTTTGAATGTCTGTACATACATATGTACATATATCTTGGCTACTTGCATTTACATGTACATACTTATTTGCTTCACTGTACGTTGCCTTAAAACTAGTGAAAAATTCACATAAACATGCAACGGCCGTGGTGACAACTTGATAGAGCTAAATGGGTGATAAATGTGCGTTGTTTTGTTGTTGGTAACCAAGGCGGAAAACTGCCTGCAAACACCAGTAAAGGCATATCCACAGGCATACATATGCATGTATGTACTTTAGTTTATGATTACTGTTTTTCGAGCAAACATGTATGGGTGGTGGTATAAGGGCAGAAATGCTCTACCGTATCTACAATGAACATGCGGGTGCACGCTTGTGCATACATATGAAAGAAAAAAAAAAAACAAAATATGTGCGCCTAAAAGCTCATTATCATAGCGTATGCAAGTATGTGCAGATTGTCTACATGGCGTATGAGTAACATTTTTGAAATTCTGGCAATGCTTGAAAGTAGCTTCGCCAAGCTATACATATTTATAAATATACATACATACATATGTGCGTACGTGTATATATAGCCACGGTTGCCACTGTAGGTTGTTTCGAACCAAACTTGGTTGTTTTATTGTAATTTTTTAGCCGACTTCACAAAAGGGGGAAGGTTATCAGTTCGTCGGAATATTTTATTTTTATTTTTTTTTATGTATGTTATTGCATAATTTTGTTTAGATCCAATAATTGGATCGTGTAGAAATGATCAATAATCTTAAATTTCTATATGAGAATTGAAGTCGGTTTTGTTTTTTGCTTAAAAATTACTTGTTTCTTATTTGGTTTTTAAACGTTTTTCTGTGGTTTTTTTTCATTAGAAATGAGGAACTTTTTTCTTTACAAAAAATATTATTGCATAATGAATGCCAAAAATTTCAAATTCCTATTTTGAATGTAACTATTTTTATATGCACATATAAAAGAAAATATTTGATTGAACGCGCAAGTATTTTAATAATTTTTATTTTCCGAAATAGCAGCTATAACTACTACTAAAATGTGAGTTAATGTTGATTTCCTACAAAATTTTCATTAAAAAAACGGCCTCAAACTCACTAAAATTGTCCCTTAATCGTTGTCGTCAAGCTCTTCTAGCGGTAGCCCCAGGAAGCGTGCAGCCTCGATGGGGTTCAGCGGACAATGGAAGAAGTACTGTGAGTCATGGGGCGTTTCTCCGCATGCCG
>NW_016201373.1:0-2465 GCF_001687245.7 Rhagoletis zephyria | reverse complement strand
CAGCAGTAGCTAAGACTCGAGAAAGAAAAGTGTGCGTGTGTGTGTGTGTTTGTTGTCGAAGCAACAAAAAGTTCGCGTGGAGCTGATAAAAACTGGCTGACTGGCTACCACTAACTAGCAACCAAGAGTTTACGTGATCAATTTGCCCATTTCAGTGCACACACACTTAAAATCTGACCGGAGATACCATTTCCAAAGGTTGATAGTTTTGGGGTATTTTTAGGAGTTGGCAAACAGGAGCTGGGCGTAAAAAGATAGATGAGATGAGAGGTCAAGTTTTAAAGTGCGTCAACTTTTTTATTAATTAAAATTTTTTCAATTTTATTTAAAAAATTTATTAAGTTTCTTCGGTAACTGCAATGAAAAGGTAATTATTTAAAGTTAACTTACTTTTATTTGTTTGTACTTGACATTGTTTTAATTTTTAATACTTAAACTATATCAAGTAGCCAGTCATTTAACCCTTGTTTTGCATTTTAACAAAGTTTTTATTTTAATAATCACTTTATATCACTTTCTTTTTTATCTTTTTTTTTGCACTCAAATTGGCGTGATGACAGTAGCAGTTGCGATCACTGTGTCAAAACTGGCATTTTTCAATATCTTCCACAATCACATTTTACTGACAGGCAGTTTCGCCGGCACCGGCACACACACACACATATTTTAGTTTAATTTCCGCACATTATATTCTCGCTCACAACTTAACATTTCCAATTGCTGCAGCCTTTGAGGCCGATAATCAAATTAAATTTTATTTTGAAAAACCAGTTAAGACGGAGGCAAATAGATTGAATTGACTTAATGTTCATTTTTTCTTTTAAAATCTTTTGTTTTGTTTTATTCCCTGTTTTTAATCATCATCATCATCCATTTTTTCATTTCATTTGTTCATCGTTTTATTATCTTTTTAATCTATTTTGCTATTATATGTTTATTTTTTGCAATGTTTTTTAAATTTTAAAACATTGTATTGTTGACCTTTTTTAATTTTACAACAAAAATGACTAACAACTTAAAAATTCTCATTTTTTAAAAAATTTTTTTAAAAATTGTTTGAATGTTTGTAAAATATTTAGCAAACATTTTTTAAATATAAAAACAGCAGTAATGTTTTAGTTTTAAATAAATCAATGACCTCATTACTTCTGCTATTACTAATTACTTTTGTTACCGCCACTAATTGCCAATTGCAATTTTAATCAATTTTTTTTCAATATTTTGTTTTATCAGCAAGTCACGTTGTGTCAGCCATACTTGGGTTTGATAGGTATAAAATTACATTTGCCGGTTTTTTGGTAAAATGCAAAGGTATTATATAATAAGTTTGGTTCACATGACTGAGTGTTTTAAAATGTTATACTTTTACAATTTTTTGTTAACATTTTTAACAATAAAATTTGAAAAAATTTACAAATTTTTAGTTAATTTTTTAAATTACGCAACAAACGTTAAAAAAGGTTGTTTATTTTTGTTAATTTTGTTTTATCATTTCAATTTACTCTTGCCCATTTTTCTGCTCACTTTCACTAAGTGATTAAACTTTTTTAACTTTTCTCTTGTTTGGCCACCAACTGCCCTTTTCCCCTTTTCCATTTTCTCATCCATTTTCCCTTTCATTTGTAATAATCTCTGCAACCCAAACTTATTAGTTCCGTTTGCTGGCCGTTTTACACTCATACACTCTTTTCTCATATCCAATTCTGGCCGACTTTCATTTTCATTGCCACACTTCTTCTTCTTCTTTAGCAGCCAAAGACGACCAGGACTGATAATTTATTACATCGCCTTATTGTTTTGGAGAGATAGCGCAGACTACTGCTGAGCAGAGCAGACCAGACCAACAATTGAACAACTGAACAACAACTGCTCTGNCAACAATTGAACAACTGAACAACAACTGCTCTGTTCTAACTCAACAAACATACTCATAAATAACTGCGTAGAAAGATGAGAGAGAAAAAGAAAAAAAGTTCTACAAAAACCATTTTTAATTTTGGTTGATTTACTGGCAGTTTTAATTTTAAAGTTTTTTAATTTTAAACTTTTAAAATAGTTATAAATGTTTTTTGGTTGTTTGTGCAAAAATTAAATTTTAGTTAGTTTATTCAACTTTATGTTGTTAAAAAACAATTAGTTTTTTCAATTTTTCTACTTTTAAAATACTTCATTTTAAGACCCCAGTTTCAAATTTGCAATCTGACAGCTGCAGAAACTATGAGAGAAATGATGATGAGGAAAATTCTCTTTGCATTTGAAAATTCATATTCAACATTTGTTCGTTTTACACTACTTTCACCACCCTCATCATCACGTTAACTAAATTAAGTGTTTAAATTTCCACGCTGTGAGTACATCAACGCTAAAATGTGACAGTTTTAACAGGGTTCAAACGCTGTTTCTTTTTCTTCTGCTGCTGCTGCTGCTCTGAATTAATATTTGTTCACTTGATTGTTCTTCTCGTT
>NW_016201371.1:0-2465 GCF_001687245.7 Rhagoletis zephyria | reverse complement strand
AAGCAATGCATTGTGCTTCTGCTATTGGTAAATATGCTTCGATCGGTGGATTAAAAGTTAGGAAAATTTTAATTGAAACCGCAACACGAAACGCGAATACGCCGTCGCCGAAAGCAGGGTGTAGCAAAGGCATGATGCTGTCAAAGAATGTTCGCGACTGGTGATTTTGCTGCAGGCAAGTTTGACAACTGGCAGTGTTCACAGCAAGGTGTTGGCGTAGGTACAGGGTTATACTGCAGTTCAGATATTTGGTGGTATAATTTCTCCATGGTCGTTTGGATGAGATTTGTGGAGGAAGGGGTATTGGTAGGGTTTGAATTTAAAAAGAGGTAAATCTTAAATTATAAAAAATTGTATAAGTGAAATTAATAAATTTCAGCTGAACCAGGAGATTTTGTTTTATTTGGGAGAAAAATGTCCTAAGTAATGATATACAAAAACTTGCATGAAACAAACTTGATGAGTTGCTGAAGCTTATAAAGCTATAAGATATAAAAGTGCCTGCAGATATGTAGTTCATTTTATTTATTTATTTTATTCATGCATTATTTATTTTCATTTATTTTATTTACTTATTTATTTTATTTATTTATATAGGTTCTGCACATAGTAAGACTAAATATTTTAGTAGTACCTAGTAGAAAAATTGAGAGCGCGAAAATGACAACTGAACTTGGACCAACTACACCTATCACAACAACAGCTATTTTTCTTACTGGAAAATAGTTACTATATAATATAAGAGCATTAACAAAGTTCATTGTCTCAACGAAATGCTTTGAGCCTTAGCAGTGTTGCTAGATTTTATTTTCAAAAAACTAAGAATTTCCAAGAAAAAACTGTATTTTCAACAAAAATTTTAACCTTCAAAAACGGGGGGAGTTTTTGAATCTTAAGGTTTTTAACTGCAAGATAGGAACGCAGCTGACCCATTTTTATTCAAAAGAGGATTGCTGATTTCAAAAGAAACTTAAAGATATATTTGATATATTTTAATTTATTTTTTCAAATCTGAAATTTTCACAAAACTGTAATTTGTAACAGGAGGTAATTTACTGTAATTTAAGGCGGATTCGCCGTTTTAGTTCTGAGCTTTTCTTCCATGTGGAACAACCACATTGGAAAAAAAGTTCTGAACTAAAACGATGAATCCGCCTTTACAGTTGAAACAATTAATATTGCTACATTGTCAACCTAACATACTAAGTAACTGGATAATTTTTTCTTAAGAATGGAAAATCACTTTCCAATAAACTTCGCAACAATAGCAGCAGCTGTGGCGAAAAACTTCGACCAGCAAAGCGATTTGCCGCCCAAAAATCAGAAACGCGAAACTAACAAACTTTAATAAGAAACACAAAAAAATTTAACTGGAATGATATGGGTTCTCAAACGCACACCATAGACTATCGCTATTTGCTCAAGCGGCGTCTTTGTATTGCATACTTCAAGGCGAATGTACCACAAGTACTGCCAAA
Source organism: Rhagoletis zephyria (assembly GCF_001687245.7). Classification (NCBI taxonomy): domain Eukaryota; kingdom Metazoa; phylum Arthropoda; class Insecta; order Diptera; family Tephritidae; genus Rhagoletis; species Rhagoletis zephyria. The sequence continues at coordinate 987 of NW_016201371.1, read as the reverse complement.
CAATTCGAGCGAAATGCAAAAAACACATTGGCGTTGATGCATCGTATTATTTCGAAGCTTCGCGCAAATACTCGTAAGAGTGGCCATATGTGGGAGTGTATGTGTGCATTCCCTGGTGAGGCACAAGTGTCTGCTTTTTCTGTGTACTCATACTCGCTCGAGTAAATATTAAATGGGCTAGACGTAGACGTCAATGAGTCTGGGCTGTAGCATTATTCATGCGAGAAGAAGGAAGAAAATGAGAAAAAAAGCATAAAAATAACAACAACTGAAATATGGTAGCGCTGAGAGACACGCTGTGGGTGTTTTGGAGTCACATGTTGTTTCTCGTGTTTACGTAATGTACTCCTATATAATACATACATACATACATACATACATATATATGTATGTAACCATGTGTGATGCTATGTTTTGGGGTAAAGTAAACACAAGCAAAAGTTCCCTTAGGAAATAGGTAAGTAAAGCTATGCGGTGAGTATTGTGTAGAGAGTTGTCTTTCTTATGGCATCTCCATTGTGTGCGCATAAGAGTTGCTTGGGACTTCGAATGCTTTTGTGCATTTTAGCCACACAAATAAATATACACATTAGACTGCATCGCCAAAAAAAGTTGCGGTTTTTCCACCGGGATTACAAAGTTTATTTTATTTTAAGACCAAAATATTTCCACCAAAATATTTCGGAAAAATATTAAGATTTAAGTGAGCTGGATCGATTTGAAAATACCTCCAAAAATGTAGTTTTTTATGAATAAAAATTGTTTCTTAAAGAACTTTTTGAAAAAAGTCCCCTCAGATGACAGAACAGATTAAGCTTAAAAAATCTGCATAAAAATATTTAAAAATCTTTTCAACGGAATCGTAAGANGTCTTGAATAACTGGGGCAAAACTATTTAGACTCATGGGATCTAAGTTGAAAGGTATTTTTATACTGTTGTTTTTATTTCTGTCCAAAAAAGTCATTCGTGTCCCATTTTTTTTTTTT
>NW_016201370.1:0-2465 GCF_001687245.7 Rhagoletis zephyria | reverse complement strand
CCATGGGCGCCAGCCACATGACGCTGATCTCACTTTTCGGCACTGAGTTTGTCTGCGTGACGGCGTTTGAGCAGAGCTCGGACAGTCGCACTTGGTTGTCCCCGTACGGCTGGAAAGATGCGGCAAAAGAAGGAAAAAAGAAAGAAAAAGACAAAAAGATTTGTCTTTTATTAATTGAACCGTACAAAAGCGTTTGCTGATGCTGATGCTGTCGTTGTTCCGATGTCTGTTACTCTTTGTGTTTGTACTTGTTTTCATTTTATTCTCAACTATTTGAATTAGCAACTCATTAACTGGCACTGCCAAACGACTGCAAACTGCTACTGTCGACATGTTCAGGAAAGAGAGAGCGTAGAGACAATTTGAAGAAGGTGAACGAACACACAGTGCACAGGCAGAATGAGAGAGGACAAGTGGGCAATTAACATAATGGTTGTTATGCCATTGAAAGTCGGGTACTGAAGAGGAAAAAAAGAACTAGGAGGAAACACAAGTGGCCACTCTTTTCAACTGTGTTCCATTGACTCTTTTGCTGTGCCCGACATTACCGACACAGCTTGTACAAACACACATACAAAGTCGCTATNTGGTACTGAAGAGGAAAAAGAGAACTAGGAGGAAACACAAGTGGCCACTCTTTTCAACTGTGTTCCATTGACTCTTTTGCTGTGCCCGACATTACCGACACAGCTTGTACAAACACACATACAAAGTCGCTATTGAAAGTCGCTACACAAGTGCTAATTATCGGAGCGGTGAATGAGCATCAGATTGAGAATTGATTACTTCTCCAGTCTATTCACTGCTGTCTGCTCTTTTCAGTACACTACACTACACAGTAAACAGTAGTGTGTACTCCACGCACAAAAATCTTGCGGTGCTGATGAACACCACACAAAGAAAAGAGAGTTAGTGCTTGCTGGGTTGTGTGTGTCTGTTTGAGTCTGTTGGTCCAGTGTTGAACTGTCTACACTTACTTGAAAACTGCCCACGTCAATCGCCGTCGGTGAGTTGCCGTTGGACAGATGCTGACCAGAAAATTGGCCGCCATTGACCGACGACTGCTGCTGCTGCTGAAACTGCGGCTCTTTGGGCTCTACTTGCAGGAGAAACTCGGTGAACTTCTGCACACTGGCGGCTGGCTTTGAGCTCAGAAGGCGCTGCTCGCCTTGAAGGACCACTAAATAAAAAAGAGAAAAAATGTAAGTGAAAACATGAACAAATAGTGAAAGTTGTTGTCCTGATTATGAAGAAGAAGAGAAACACTGACAGCGGAAAAAACGGGAAAGAAACCGAGAAATGGTTCTGCTAATTGGTGATGACGAAGGAAAGGAAGATGCACTGCCTGCGGCACCAGAAAGAGATGCTGCATCCTCTGCCCAAACTTTGCTGTTGTAATTTATGGACACTCAAACTTCAACTATACCGGTGTGTGTCTTTTGGTTTTCGGTGAATTTGAGGCTTTGGTTTTCTTCAAGTGAACCGAAAATGACGCTTCAAGGCACAACAGAAGAGCAGAAAAACAGCACAAACAGGCAACATTCACAAACTTCACCATCAATAGGCGCAGTCATCAGTATACCTGCTATCTCTAACAGGCAATTCTACTGCGCTAAACTTCTTTGCTTTTTGCTGGCGTCTGTCCACTTCAATTAGTTCGTATGCAAGCCTGCCTGTGTGTGCATCTTCACTGTCACTGATTGGGCAATTAGTAGCAAGTGGAGGAGAAGAGGAGGAGGAATGGAGAGTGTCGCAGCTTGCTTAGATTCGATTAGCATTTGCAAGACAGCCGTGCTCGGCAGCAGGGGATAACTGTTGTTCACTTGGGCTCCATGACAACGCGCTAGACTGGACACAACTTCCCTTTAACTGTGACACCGGCGGGCACAGGCAATTCGGGTGAACAATTCAGGGGGCAATTGTCATTACACTCTAATAGTAATATTCCCCTTCTCGCTGGAAATTGTTGCCCCAGCCAATTACGAATAACAAATGGAGAGTGCAACAACAACCAGTGTGAAATATTAATTTCAATTTCCAGTCACTTTTTCTGCTCAATTAATTGANATTCCCCTTCTCGCTGGAAATTGTTGCCCCAGCCAATTACGAATAACAAATGGAGAGTGCAACAACAACCAGTGTGAAATATTAATTTCAATTTCCAGTCACTTTTTCTGCTCAATTAATTGAAATGTTTAGTGAAACGACGAAAAGAATTGAGGGGAAGATCGAGCCTTGACTACTTAGTTGATGCATTATCATCATCATCATCTTCTTTTCTGCTATTTTAGTAAAAAAGAATATACATTCTACTGTTCACTAATTAGTGCATCAATTCCCTCTACTTATTAATCGAATTCTTAATTTTCATCTTTTTAATCGATGCACAGCAGCAAAAAAATAGAGAGACGCTCAGATTCTGCTATGCACTAGGCCACATAATTTCATTAGGCACCGTTAATCGT